>NC_140182.1:82071835-82111575 GCF_963971535.1 Notolepis coatsorum | reverse complement strand
ACATCACTCAGGTGTATTATTGATGCTCTCATTGATACTATGTTTGTTTCTGAAGTGTGTGTGTGTGTATGTGTGTGTGTGTGTGTGTGTGTGTGTGTGTGTGTGTGTGTGTGTGTGTGTGTGTGTGTGTGTGTGTGTGTGTGTGTGTGAGATATATAGAGAGAGAGGGGGGGCTTTGGTAGACTATTGCATTGGTCCATTCATTGAAGATGAACGCAATGCGACATCCTTTACTAGGCTCACCCACCAACAGTGCAGGTGCTGAACTGCTGATCCGAATGTATAGGTAAAAACCATGTGAAAGAGAATGTATAGGTAAAAACCATATTACGCTCGCTTGCATTCACTGGGGGCCTACAAATACTTTCTTTCATGGGGCCCAGATTATACAGCTACGCCCCTGCCCGTTGTAACGTGTGTGTGTGTGTGTGTGTGTGTGTGCCCGTGGTAACATGTGTGTGTGTCTGTGCATGTGGTAACGTGTGTGTGTGTGCACGTGGTAAAGTGTGTGTGCAGGGACCGAAACTAGAGAGCGCCACCCGCCATTTGCGCTCAGTTTTTACATTTGGCGCCTCCCACTGAGACGTCTGAGCGCCGTGTGGCGGGCTATCAAATAGTCATGTGAAAACCGAAAATCATGATCCAATTCTTTAGCGGAGTTCTCACTCGCTGTCTCAGTACAGACATGAAGCGTGCACCGCGCACTGCTGCTGCTGCTGCTGCTGCTGCTGCTGCTGCTGCTGCTACCCCCTCCCCACCTGTTTCTGTATGCCTGCATGTAAACAGAGGCTATTGCCTCCGAGTCACCATGACGTTAGTTAGCACTGCTGCTGCTGCTCCTACCCCTGTATGCCTGCATGTAAACAGAGGCTATTGCCTCCGAGTCACCGTGACGTTAGTTAGCACTGCTGCTGCTGCTCCTACCCCTGTATGCCTGCATGTAAACAGAGGCTATTGCCTCCGAGTCACCGTGACGTTAGTCTAGTCAGTGTGGGACCTTCGTGAGATAACGTTAGCTACCATTACAAAATGACCCAGTCAACTATTCACTTAGTTTAATACATGAGGCATTGTGTAACGTTATCCAGCCGGCTAGCTACTGATAGCTCCAGACATCAACAAATCCTCCAGCAATAGTCCAGTGCATAATACCTCCGTTGGCTAGGTAACTAGTCACTACGAAATGTTGCAGTAAACTAAATAGTTCACTGAGGCGTTGTCCCAACGCCATCCAGCAGTAGCTACAGATAGCTCCTGGCATCAATGTCCTACAACAACAACATGCGTATTCGAGTCCCTGGTTTACATCGCATGAGTGAGGGCTGCTGAATAGGGTCCAGCTGTAGCTCAGGAGAATCCTTTTGCATGCTGAATGTAGCGTTTAGGGTCCAGCTGCACCCCCGGAGAATCCTTGCTGGAGCTGGAGGCCACTCGAGTATACACACAGACAGTGGAGCTGTTTGCAGACAGCGAGGTGGCGATGTCTCGCAGATAACACAATCACAAGTATGATTATATAATATATATATTTTATTAAAAAAAATAATTATCAAAAAAAAGTTGGCAGGTAAGAAATATGCTTGGCGGGTAGATTCTTCCCATCTACCCGCCACTGGCCGGTGAGTCAAAAAGTTAATTTCGCTCCCTGTGTGTGTGTGCATGTGCGCGACCATAGCCCGCACGGCGCACGGTGTGAGATGTATCACACGAGAGACGGCCTTGGACAACCAGAAAGGATCGTCTCCTCTCCTTTCCCTGCCCCTCTCTCTCTCTCTATCTGTCTCTACCTCTCTCTCTCTCTCTCTCTCTCTCTCTCTCTCTCTCTCTCTCTCTCTCTCTCTCCCCCCTCCTTCCCCTGCCCATCTCTCTCCTCTCTCTCTCTCTCTCTCTCTCTCTCTCTCTCTCTCTCTCTCTCTCTCTCTCTCTCCCCCTCCCCCTCCTTCCCCTGTCCCTCTCTCTCCCTATCTCTCTTTTTTCTATTCTCTATTTTTGGCCCGTTCCTGGTATATTCACAAACATTCTCAGAGCAGTTTGATCTGTAAATGGAAAGTATGCTTTGGGGGGAAACTTGACGTTGACATTATTAATCCAAATATAGATCTGTTTCACTCAGACGGCGTTAAGCTCAGGCGGCATGTATGGAGTGCGGTGGAGTTTTCTTTTTACAAGCGTCACCAATGTCAACAAACACTACAAAACACAGCGAGCGCCGCTCCGCTGTTCCAAGTTCTTCGTTTTCGGTGGCGGAGCTACCCGGCTTTGTTTACGTTCCCATCACTGATTGGCCCTTTTTCTTTCACGTGAACTGGGGAGAGTGAGAGCTGATCTCTTTCCATCTGACTATTTCCACTAATCCTAAATTGCAGCCACTGGAAGACAGTGACCTCCCCCTAACATGTGTTCACCATTAATCCAGGCTGAGAGGCCTGTTTTCACCAGGACAGAAAGATGGGTCTGCAGAGAAGCCCGTCAACCCCTATATTATTCACACTGTGTGTGTGTGTGTGTGTGTGTGTGTGTGTGTGTGTGTGTGTGTGTGTGTGTGTGTGTGTGTGTGTGTGTGTGTGTGTGCGTGCGTGCGTGCGTGCGTGCGTGCGTGCGTGCGTGCGTGCGTGCGTGCGTGCGTGCGTGCGTGCGTGCGTGCACCCATGTGTGCATTCTCTCATGTCTAAATTCTATACTTCACCTCCATATGTCTGGGGATACGCAGCAACTCCACACTTGTCAAGTACACACCTCATTATGAGCTACAAATCAGATTACTTTCACATCCAATTCTTTATCTCCAACAGACAAAGCCTGGTCTGTCTTTCTCTCCGTCCGCAGTTAATCTCACTAACTACAGTGGTCGTTTTGGATGATATGTTGCTCATAAGCTGACAGCAGGCCAGGGACCGGTCAACAACAAGCATTTGGGGGAACTACACAGGTTCACTGGCACCTGTTTACAACATGCCATTATATGAACCTATTGTAGTTAAATTAGTTCTGGAGGGCTCCCCACCCTCCAGAACATTTACTACAAGCGTTGCAAGGGGAAGGCTAAGAGAATTATTAAGGACTCGAGCCACCCGAACAACTGCCTCTTTGAACTGCTGCCGTCAGGCAAGCGATACAGGAGTCTCAAGGCGAGCACAGAAAGACTCAGAAGTAGCTTCTATCCCCAGGCCATCAGGCTGCTAAACGAACAATGAATGAACACTACACAACAACAACCACCAAACACACATAGCACACACATCCACACGCACACACTCACTTTAAACAAACACACTGTAGCACCCACTACACACACTTTATAGCACACACCCACTTTAAACAAACACACTGTAGCACCCACTCCCCACACTTTATATTTATGGATGAAGGATTGCACTACAACTCGTACACCTTACTGTAAATTGTACCTAAAATTGTACCTCATCCCATTTCTGCTTTGCACTAGATAGTACTGTACATTAGTACACTGCATAGTATTGTGTATTGTATATTATATGGTAACTCAGAACATTGTACATATGTCTATACCGAACAACTGTGACCTCATTTTCTTCTTCTAAATTCATGCTATATTATGTTATTATGTTATTTGATACTATCTTGTCTAGCACAGTCTCTGGAGCGTAACAGTAAGAAGCATTTTGTATGAAAGTATTCTGTACTTCTGTATGACAACTATTAAAGAACTTGAACTTGAACTTGAACTTAATATACCTATGCATTAAAAACATTTATTAATAACATTTCCGCTGTGGGGGGGGGGGGGGGGGGTCGCCAGATGATAATTATTACAGTTTTTCTTTTTATTTAATGCAGTCAGGCCACTGAACTTAGAATCAGGCCAGGCCAA
This sequence comes from Notolepis coatsorum, assembly GCF_963971535.1. Classification (NCBI taxonomy): domain Eukaryota; kingdom Metazoa; phylum Chordata; class Actinopteri; order Aulopiformes; family Paralepididae; genus Notolepis; species Notolepis coatsorum. The sequence goes on along the minus strand of NC_140182.1, from coordinate 82,107,725 downwards.
TAGTTAGATAACCTAGGTGGGGAACAACCAGGAGATCACTGCAACCCACACAACTGTCTCTCTCTATCTCTCTTGCTCACTCACACACACACACACACACACACACACACACACACACACACACACACACACACACACACACACACACACACACACACACACACACACACACACACACACACACACACACACACACACACACGCACACACACACACACACACACACACACACACACAAAGGGAGCCGCATGTGATTGGTGGAGGCGGGACCCTTACAAAAAATCCATCAAAATCAGTGTTGCTATGCTAGCCTGTTTTTTTTACCATAATTTGTGATGCCATCACAAACACTGGCATTTAAAGGGTACAAATAAAAAAATGCCTACACCAGAATGCAGGAAATTAAGTCTTTGTAACAAAATGTCCTGGTGGGGACCCCCAGACTAGAGCCATATGAAATCCGTTTTATTATTTTCCAAATTCCATTTTATTTTTTCCCAAATTCCATTTTTTCCGTTTTAATATTTCAGAATTCTGTATTTTGCCTTTTATGCTCATTTTACCATCAGAAATAGTGTCTAATAAGTGGGAATGAATAAATGTCCACAATTGAATAAGATATAACAGTCCATTTAATGTTTTTAAGTGCTGCAACTCAGAAATACAGTTCAATTTTACACAATATTTTTCAATTAATATTGTGACAAAATAAAAATACATATTTCAAGTGTAAACAATAGATACAGCTAGCTACTACTGACATTATCACAATGACAATGTCAGTAACCTAGCTATATCTATTATATTGTGATGAAATATAGTAATGCATAATTTAGGCACCTTTAGTTTAGTTTATTTCGTTTATAAAGGACAGTGTATAATGACAATCGTTTGCATTAAACAAATGGATGGGTGCACTAGATTTAGCAAGAAGCTATCATTTCCATCTATAGTCCTATGTACTGTAACGTTTCATAGCTATTTAAGTTTATTTAGATTATAAAGGGCAGTGTATAATGACAATAGTTTGCATTAAACAAATGGATGGGTGCACTAGATTTAGCAAGAAGCTATCATTTCCATCTATAGTCCTATGTAATGTAACGTTTCATAGCTATTTAAGTTTATTTAGATTATAAAGGGCAGTGTATAATGACAATCGTTTGCATTAAACAAATTGATGGGTGCACCAGATTTAGCTAGAACTTCTAGAAGCTATCATTTCCATAGATAGTCCTATAACGTTACATAGCTATTTAAGTGTATTTAGTTTATAAAGGGCAGTCGTTTGCATTAAACAAATGGATGGGTGCACTAGATTTAGCTAGAAGCTAAACGTCCTAACGTTATAGCTATTTAATCACAATAGTGTCGCAAGTGTTTTTGCGGGTCCAGTCCACGGAACGTTGACAGAATTAGCAAAACACCTTATCACCGGAGGCATAAAAGTCATTAGGATACTGTTCTGCTCTGAATTGAGGGCTTATTGTGGAATTGTTTAGCTTCTTGACGATGTTAACACTGAAGCAGCCAGACGCTTGAGCACCCCGGCTGTGTTGTGTGTAACACGCTGTAGCGTCCCCGCCTCCCCGGTCGCGTGTGCACCAAACGTTCCACCCAAAAACGAAATTTCAGTCCAGATTAGGCCAAATTCTGCAATATTCCACGTTTTGCAGTTGATTCCATTTTTATTGGTTAATTCCGCGATTCCGTCCGCGATTCCGTGAACGCGGATTTCATATGGCTCTACCCCAGACCCCCGCTTAAAAAGTGGCCTGACTGGGGCTATATTTCGCACTATATTTCCTGGCCTGAATGATTTCCCCAGTCCGGCCCTGGTTAAAAGCCTCCAATGCTTATTAGTGTATGTGCATTTGAACGTTTGCATGTTTCAACCATACATTTAAATTTTGTTTTACCTCCTATAATAGTGGGGGTCGCGGCTCTCTGACACTGTTATTTCAGGGGTCGCGGCCTGAAAAGTTTGCGAACCCCTGCTCTAGTCTTCAGTCTCGGCTTCAGGTGAATCCTCTCTACAAGTAAAACTGCAATTAATTTACTCAGTGGATGCCTGCACACAGAATGACACCAGTATCACTGACTACCACAACAAGCATATAGAAAATTATTCTATTTAATAATAATAATTATAATAAATATATAATAATAATTATAAATATTTTTTTCCTGTTGTACCGAACTCGTACCAAACCGTGACCCCAATACAGAGGTACGTACCGAACCGTGGCTTCTGTGTACCGTTACACCCCTAGTGTGGACAGGATAAACAGGATAATGAACCGACAGGGAAGACAGAGCAGACCAGACATATATACACACACTAATTGACACATGAGGGTTGATTGGAAACGAGACACACCTGGGAGGGAATACAGACTGGCAGACTACAGTGACACTAAAACAAGACTGATAACAAATACACTAACACACTGGAGACATAACACTAAACCAGACAAGGGAATACAAAAGGCAACAGGCACACAGGAAGGGACAAGAAGATGGAGAGTACACTGAGGAATAAGTGAATGACAAGTAGTGAGGGTATACCTGGGAATTGTCCAGCAGGTGGGGGTAGAGGACCACGAATGGGTGGAGGATGTGAGGAGAGCTGTCCAAGAGAACGTGAGGGGAGGTGAGGTGCAGGAGGAGCGGGGACCGGAGGGTTATGACAGGACCTTTCCTTCAAAGGATGGCTTCCAGATGGCCAATAAGACCGACCGGTCTCTCTGGCAGTAGGACCAGGCGCAGAACCCCGGGCAGGGGTCTCCCTGGCAGTATGACCTGGCGTAGAACCCCAGGCAGCGGTCTCTCCGGCAGTAGGACCCGGCGTAGAACCCCAGGCAGGGGTCTCTCCGGCAGTAGGATCCGGTGTAGAACCCCGGGCAGGGTATGTATGTCGAACCGGGAACCATCTGATTACCAGACAACTGCTTTACCTCCTGAGCTACAGTCGCCCACCATTGTAACTGTAACAGAGTATTTGGTTGTGGAGACAGTGCCCTTCTGTACCATAGAAAAGCCATCACTCTGAGCTATGCTAGCAGCGACAGTGGCTCAGGAGGTAGACACGGTGTGTGAATGTGTGAGTGAATGGGTAAAATGTGAGGAACAAAATTGTAAAGCGCTTTGGTTAAAAGCTGCTATATAAAATGCACCATTTCCCATTTACTATGCTTCAGTCCTTCGACAAGCAACATGAACTGTTGGGCAGAACCTACCTTTTTTACTGGAAATGTACCTGAAAGTAAAACATTAAATCGTAGCCGAGATAAAAGGAATGAACCACGGACATGTGGTCCAGTGTAAATACAATGCTCTACACAAGCCTCACGTTGCACTACCTTACTCCCAACCGGGAACTGAAATCCAAGTGCTCTGAGACCATTTTCACACCAGAAAGACACACAAAATAATATCCGGCCGATGCCCTTCGCTGCACGTTCCGAGAGTAAAGTGTATTGTATTGCTACCGATAATAGGGCAAACATTGTTGCAGCGGTGCTGGGAGCTGTGCTGGATCTGACTAAACTGTTTTGGCCACAGTCTTCACCTGGCTCTCACCAATGCGATGACATCAGAGAAGGAGCGCGCGGCACGATCCGTGGGTTTGTGCCGAACACTCGTCACCACATTTCCCCAGAGCTGGCAGAAGAAAAGCAAACTGCAGAAGATGAATAGGATGAACTCGACATGGTACGTTAAATAGCCTAGCCATTTAAATGTTTTAACTAAATGCTTCCATTTAACTAAATATGCATTTGTATGTACATAAATTTAAAGTTAATCAATTCCCATCTAGCCTACAAAATGATATCCATAAGCTAGTTATGATTTTTTCCCTCCATTATTCATCAGAAGGGGTGCAAAGCAAAAGATGGTAGAGCAAATTCCTGCCGTTCATACTGACGCAGCCAACACTTGATACCGACTTGGCAGAGGACTTAGCGATCTTTGAATCTGTCAACGCGGCACTCAAACCAGTCCAAGACTTCCGGTCTTGGACCTTTTAACAATGGATCTGCCAGCCCAGGAAGACACAGGAACCGACTCGCTGTCTTAAACTATGAGAATAACCGAGGTCTTAGAGAAGAAATACTGTGCACCCTCAACACAGAAACTCCTGGAAAAGGCCTCATTCCTTGATCGACGGTACGAGAACAGCACGTCCAGTGAGGAACTGAGAGATGCGCTCTTGGAGGTGATGATGCAAATCTCCAAGCAGGATGATGGAGCCGTGCGGCCAAGGCCTGCTACGGCAACAGACGGAGGAGACAAGAGAAGGAAACTGGCAGACCTCCTCTGACCCGACCCAGTTAACACCCATCCTCAAGAGACTTACAAGGGGAAGCCTTGGACTCGCATTCAGATCCTCTTACAACCAGTCCAGATACCCGCCACTTGCAAAGGTTGCCAGAAAACACATGGCAATATGCGCCACCAGCACTGCATCTGATCGGGTGTTCACTGCAGCTGAGAATACGTCATTCCATCGAGGACGATCTCTCAAACCCAGGAATATGTTGTTTTTTCTTGCGAGGAATACCAAGGGGCGACAGTGGCTCAGGAGGTAGAGCAGTCGTCTGGCAATCCGGAGGTTCCCCGGTTTGATTCCCGCTCCTCCCGGGCAGTGTGTCGATGTGTCCTTGAGCAAAAACACTTAACCCCTAATTGCTCCCGATGAGCAGGTTGGCACCTTGCATGGTTGCCTCCGCCGTCGGTGTGTGAGTGAATGTCAGAATCAATGGGTAAAATGTGAGTAACAAAAATTGTAAAGAGCTTTGGATAAAAGCACTATATATATAAGCAGCCAAAAAAAGCAGCCACCAAGTTGGAGTCACTGCGAAAACCTTTCAAGAGAGAGTGTGGGGAGAGAGTATGCTAAACTAAAGCGGAAAGATAGCCTTTAATTTATTATTGTTGCAACAAACGTGCGCTTTATAAATCGTATTTAACTTTACAAAGAAGTGGCCTTATGTTCATTTAAAAGCTGTGTTCAAGGCAATTTAATTATTCCATGTATATAGCGGCTAAAATTGAGAAAATAAAAGCGGAAATGGCTTTTCATTTATTGTATTATTTCATTATTATTTATTTTTAAACTTTATTCAATGAATGTGTGCTTTAGGATTTTAATTTATTTCTTAACTTTGCAGTGCAAAGCCTTAATGTGTAATGGCCTATCAATTGTTTCTGTTGTTATTTACACATTTAGTTTCAAGTTGGTTCAAAATTCAAAATGGTTCAAAAGTTCAAAACAGTGTTCAGACAGTAGCCCATGTTGTCCGTGTTTCAAAAACAAATAACATGCCTGCTGAATAACATGCCTGCTGAATAGCATGCCTGCTGAATAGCATGCCTGCTGAATGACATGCCTGCTGAATAACATGCCTGCTGAATAACATGCCTGCTGAATAACATGCCTGTGTATAATATAGTAGTACTCACTAGTAGGGGTGTAACGGTACGCGGATACGTACTGTACCGCCTCAATGTGGTCCTCCGGTACAGTACGCGCTGTGCACCGAGCGATTGCAACGGTATGGTCAACCTTTTTTTGCGGAACTTAAATCCCCCCGGCCCCACGTAATTTATCAACAACACTGCGGTCTGCTGTGAGCATTATAAAACAAACGTGTGTTTAACCGACCGTGAATTAAAGTGTCAATGCTGTTTGTCATTTTAACAGCAGATACTTTCTTAAATGCCATCCTCCCGACAGAGCGGTGTTGACGGGGAGCTCTGATGGGTTCGCTTGGTGGTGTTATTAGCATTGAACAGCTAACCGAAAGCTAGCGTTAACTAACGTTAAAGGTTTAGCCATAACGTTACCTTGGCTAAAGTTGGGGCTATTCATAATCCAGTAATAATGGCTGCAGACCTGCAAGCAAAGTACAGCAAGTTGGCAAAGAAGTATTCCAACGTAAATCACATTTTCACCAGTAACGTTACAGTATTTCCATCTCCCGGTAGCTCATGCTAGCTAACCTAGCTCACGTTAGCGTCGTCACTGAACCACCTCGCGTACACAATTAATGACATGTTGCGGACAGCCATATCGGTGACAATGTTTAGCTTTTAGTGCCAAATGATAAGAGTCTGAGTCTCAAAAGAGAATGTTGAATATTTATTGTGCAAAAATCACAACAGATCCGACTGCTACTTCAACGGAGCCTTCTGGAAGCAAGTGCAGCAACGAATAATGTCTGTGTGGATCATTGGAGTATGGTATATCTGCAGTGCTGCAGCCCCATACTCATTGATTAATGATACTAATACAAATCTATACAATCACCTGTTGTTGAATAAATACCATTACTTTCTAGTCATTACTAAAAAAAAACAGTATATAAAACAGTAGCTGTATAAAAAAAAAAAAAAAAAAATTTATATAATACAAAAAATACCGAACCGTGACTTCAAAACCGAGGTACGTACCGAACCGTGGATTTTGTGTACCGTTACACCCCTACTCACTAGTAGTGTGTAGAGTACTCAGTGAGTATAGTACTCAGTGTACAGCACATAGTAGTAATCAGGGTGTATAGTACATACAGACGCAGCGCTCAAAAATCAAACCAATTCTGCTGCTTGTCTGCTGCTTGTTGCTGCTTGTGTGCCACTTAAGTCTACTCAGGTGTTAATTTTCCGGGGGTGTTGGCTGGGGGAACAAAGGGAGGGTAGTTAACTTAAGTGCTTCCCCAGGGAGGGGGTCGGGGGCTACTGCCCTCAGACCCCCAAAATAATTTTTATATGGGCAGTCTGACTTGGGGTACTGACCATATATTAGTGTTGCAATGCATGATAAGTAAACAGTGAAAAAAGCTAAGAAATCTGATGGGGCTGGGACATTTGGGACGAATAAAAATTTAAGATGAAAATCTGCCCAGCCTGTGGGAGGAAGTGGAGGTGTGAAATCTGGCCCGGTCAAGAACAATAGAGGAGTGGTAGAGAGTGGTAGAGAGGCATGAGAGGTTTGAGTTTTGAGTGCTGTATCTGTAGTAGTACTCAGGGTATATAGTACATAATAGTACTCAGTGTGTAATAGTACATAGTACAGGAAAGGAACTGAACCTGGTCACTGGCCAGATACCGGAGATCCATCCCATTGTTCTTCATTTATACAAATTAGAAACAAATGCACATCATCTGTGAGGAATGTCAAATCAAATTACTTAATCACTAGCTCTTCAGATCCCACAGCATTTTGGAAGGCAGTGACTACTAACAAACATAAGGCTGCTCTTTATTTGCCTACACAAAGACTGATTTAATGATTGTTTCATATCTGAGCAGAGGGAGATCTGCTTAGCTTTTAACCTAGAACAGTGGACCATGTGCACTTCTGTGGTATGCCGCTTGGGTAAACGACCCTGCACCTCCCCTCCCCTGCTAAACCAGTGCCATGTGTGTTCTTTTTTACACAGCCTGTACACTAATAAGATCATGTTGTTCTCTGGCAATACAGTTTAATATAATCTAATATTTGTGTGATGTTCTGAAAACAAAATCACCTTTATAGAGTAGGAAAAGTCTAAGCATGATACTTATTATGTGCGATGGAAACTAATCTTTAAAAAAATGCTCACCTTGCTTTACTTTTCTCCACTTGCATCTGTAGTCTCTAAGCCTCTCTAAGCGGTCTAATAATAATCAGTCCGCTTACTTCCCCCTTGGAAGGAGGACAATGCAGGGATGCCCAGTATCCTAGTTGCACTGGCCATTGAGCCCTTGGCCATAGCACTACAACTCTGTAAGGACTTTAAACGTATATGTTGAGGTGGCCTTGAGTCTAATGTCTCTCTTTATGCAAATTATTTGCTCCTGTACATCTCTGACCCAGCTCCATCAATCCCCTGCATTCTAAACATTCTAAATTAATGTGGGTACAAGTTAAATTTGCAAAAGATTTTTTGCAAGATTATCCCATTAAATCTCAAAGCAGATGTACTTCCTTTCAGCCTTTTCCCTTTAAAAAAAGTCCAAGATGGTTTTAAACATCTGGGAATTGAGATTATAACGTGTCTTTTCAATGATTCTATTTACTAAAGTCTCAGGATCGTATAGTGGATCGCTACTGTATCTCTGCTAAATTGTACTCACACGTTTGTTCAAATGTGAAAACGGTCTGACCGTTGCTTTATTGGAAGATCCAACAGCTTAATCAATCAGGTTTCCAGCAATCAATTATTTCTATTTCTAAAACAGCGTCAGCAGCACGTCTCGGTAGGATAGTTTCAGCGCTGGTGGGGTCTTCCAATGTGAGTCTCAAGCTGCTTCTCTCGTCTCCGTTGTCCTCCTCGTAGTTTTCTCGTCTCCGTCCTGCCCTTCTCCTATTGCATGCCTGGTTATATAGGAGAAAAGACCCTTCCCCCCTTGGTCGAGTCCTTGAAACGTGCTGTCACGATCTCAAGGACTCCGGCGTTCTTCTCATTGGCTTACCACGAAAGAACTGAGTTCTCTGACCAAATAAGGAAATGACATGACTATTTCAAACGTTTCTTCCTTCTAATGAAATGGACTAAACATTTATTGTTTGATTGAATACATGAATGAATACTTTGCTAACAGATTGCAGAATGGGTACAGCACAGCACAATACACACAACTCTGCCAAAGGGATATAAATTAGCAAAAACCCTTTTGGATAGTTTATATCAGGGTCGCTACTTTTCAATTTCATAGTTTTAACATTTTCTTAACACCCCCTACTTTCCAACAGATGAGAAATACAGTATTATTCTAGTTTTACTAAATGCTTTTTACTGTTACATTCCAGATTGTGCTAGACTATCTAATCCTATAGTATAATTCAGATTTAGACCATTGAGGTCACAGTTTTCTTATAAAAACCTGTGTAATGTTTGAAGCAAAACTCCATAGTTCTTTTATTTCATAAGCAATGTATTAGGAGAAAAGGTAATACTGTTATTTTAATCTTATTCTAGTTTAAGTTCTAAACTCTGTTTTATTTAATTTTGTGAGGTTTTGTCCGCTGCTCACCTACTCTCTCTGTTTCCTTTAAGCCTACTGTTGGGGAATTTCCTTCTCACTCACTCTCTCTAGCCCCCACCCTCTTGTTCGTTACTCTCGTTTGCTCTCAGCGGCCACACCCTTGTACTACCTGTCATTATGTGTTTGATTGGTCTGGTGCCGAACTCACACTTTTAGTTCGATTATCAATTACCTCTCGCACCTGTGGTGCGATTTAATTAGTTCCCCTGTGGCCTTTAAGTACCTGGCTCTTCCACTCTGTTCCTCGTGGGGTCGTGTTGTAACATGCCGTAACTTTCGGTATCATATTCTCTATCATCAAGACTCCTTCGGGAGGTCCTCTGTTCTGTCTATGCTGTTTTTATCTCCGGTGTAAAGATGTGCTCCAGCCTTCGCCTCCTGTCGCCGTTGCCTGAGGGAGAGACTGGACTGCGCTCCCTAGACTTCCACGGGAGGCATCCCAGTGATCCACTTCAGACCTCCGCGCAGCAGTCGTCCTGACGCACATCCAGACCTCCGCGCTGCAGACGACCAGACACCATCCAGACCTCCGAGCTTGGCACGCTCCTCCGTACCAGCGCGCACTCCCAGCAGACGCGCATCATCCAGACCTCCGAGCTTGGCACGCTCCTCCGTACCAGCGCGCACTCCCAGCAGACGCGCATCATCCAGACCTCCGAGCTTGGCACGCTCCTCCGTACCAGCGCGCACTCCCAGCAGACGCGCATCATCCAGACCTCCGAGCTTGGCACGCTCCTCCGTACCAGCGCGCACTCCCAGCAGACGCGCATCATCCAGACCTCCGAGCTTGGCACGCTCCTCCACGCAGACGCACTCCAGATGCGTCTCTCTGTACCGGCGCGCACTCCAAGCAGTGGCGCACCACTCTGACCTCCGCTCGGACAGCCGGCTCCCCGGTGGCGACGCTCTCGCCCCGCTGCTGTTCCAGCGCTCTTTGCGCACAAACGTCTGGGTGAGTTTTTACTGACTGTCTTGATCAAATTCCGTTTTCGTGTGTTTCTATAACACTGAAGATTACCACCTTTTTAATCAGACAGTCACTCACCCAGCGTGTGCCTTTGTTTGTTTTCACTGGGATAATATTTTTGGACTTTACATCTCCCACTGTGTGTTTGTTTTACACCGAAGATTTTATTCACATTGGATTGTTTTTTGGACTTCACTCTCACTGTGTATTTACACGAAGATATTTTTCACTTGGGATTGTGTTTTGGAACATTTGCTCACTGTGTGTTTACTCTTTTCCAGTATGCAGCTCCTGCCCTCGTCCTGTTCCAAGGCCTTACCCTGTTTGTCCCCAGCCCGCCTCCGCGGGCCTCTGTCCCTTCTCCCCTTTCTAGTCCTCCCTGTCCAGTTCCCCCTAGTTCCTCCCTGTTCCTGACTTCCCTTGCCTTCCCCTTAGCCAGCTCGCCTCTTAAAGGCACTGTACCTTTCCCTTCTTGTTATTCCAGTATTTTGTGTTTCTCCCTTAAAGGGACAGTGCCGTTTTTTCCTTCTGTTTCAATAAATGCCCGTTTCTTGGCTTACCCTCATACCTGTCTTGTGTTGTGCGATTGGGGTCGGTTACAAACCATAACAGTACGACCCCACCAAATCGACGACCCCAGCCAGCACAGACGGTGTATGTTGAGTTTGCCTTTTTTTTTTTTTTTCCCTCTAGTTCCCCTCTGCTAGCCCTGTTAGCTCCCCTGTTAGCTTGTTAGTCTCCCCGGTTAGCTCCCCTGTTAGCTTGTTAGTCTCCCCGGTTAGCTCCCCTGTTAGCCTGTTGACTCCCCTGTTTGCTTCCCTGTTAGCCCTGTTTGGCTCCCCTGCAGCTTGTTAGGCCTCTACTACCAGCATGGCCCCTGTCTGCTAGCTTTGCCCCGGCTGCTAGCACAGCCTCTATTGTTAATGCAGCCCTTGCTGCTGGCATAGGCCCTGTAGCTAGCCATGCCCTGGCAGCTAACCCAGTCCCTCAGCAGAGCCCCAGTCTGCTAGCTTAGCCCCGGCTGCTAGCACAGCCTCTATGATAATGCAGCCCTTGCTGCTGGCATAGGCCCTGTAGCTAGCCATGCCCTGGCAGCTAATCCAGTCCCTCTGCATGGCCCTAGTCTGCTTGCTTGGCCCCGGCTGTTAGCACAGCCTCTATGTTAATGCAGCCTTTGCAGCTAGCATAGGCCCTGTAGCTAGCCGGGCCCAGGCAGCTAACCCGGTCCCTCTGCATGGCCTCCACTTTTTGTGTAGTTTTCTCCCACTGCTAGGACTGCCCTTTCAGCTAGCAAGGTCAGTTTTTCTCCCACTGCTAGGACTGCCCCTTCAGCTAGCATGGTCAGTTTGCTCCCACTGCTGGGACTGCCCTTCAGCTAGCAAGGTCAGTTTATCCCACTGCTAGGACTGCCTTTTCAGCTAGCAAGGTTAGTTTATCCCACTGCTAGGACTGCCCTTTCAGCTAGCAAGGTCAGTTTATCTCCCACTGCTAGGACTGCCCTTTCAGCTAGCAAGGTCAGTTTATCTCACACTGCTAGGACTGCCGCTTCAGCTAGCAAGGTTAGTTTATCCCACTGCTAGGACTGCCCTTTCAGCTAGCAAGGTCAGTTTATCTCCCACTGCTAGGACTGCCCTTTCAGCTAGCAAGGTCAGTTTATCTCACACTGCTAGGACTGCCGCTTCAGCTAGCAAGGTCAGTTTCCCCACTGCTAGGACTGCCCTTCAGCTAGCAAGGTCAGTTTTCTCCCACTGCTAGGACTGCCCCTTCAGCTAGCATGGCAGTTTGCTCCCACTGCTAGGACTGCCCCTTCAGCTAGCGCAGCCTCTATGTTAATGTAGCAGTACAGCTAGCATAGGCCCTGTAGCTATCAGTGCCCTGGCAGCTACCCTTTCCCTCTGCTAGCCTAGCTCCGGCAGCTTGCGCAGCCTCTATGTTGATGTAGCAGTACAGCTAGCATAGGCCCTGTAGCTATCAGTGCCTGGCAGCTAACCTTCCCTCTGCTAGCCCTTTTCCGGGTGCTCCTCTTGTTACCCCTCAGCTACCATGGTTACCCCTCAGCTCCCTAGTTTACCCCCCGGCTACCCTGCCCCAGTTGCTTGCCCCACTTTTGTTGTGGCTTCCCCTGCTGGCCTGGCCAGTACCTTTTGTTTTTTGCCTTGTTTTGTCCCCTGCCACTCTGTCTGTATTTTTTGGGTCGCCGGGTGGCTCCCGTTGAGGGGGGGGTACTGTGAGGTTTTGTCCGCTGCTCACCTACTCTCTCTGTTTCCTTTAAGCCTACTGTTGGGGAATTTCCTTCTCACTCACTCTCTCTAGCCCCCACCCTCTTGTTCGTTACTCTCGTTTGCTCTCAGCGGCCACACCCTTGTACTACCTGTCATTATGTGTTTGATTGGTCTGGTGCCGAACTCACACTTTTAGTTCGATTATCAATTACCTCTCGCACCTGTGGTGCGATTTAATTAGTTCCCCTGTGGCCTTTAAGTACCTGGCTCTTCCACTCTGTTCCTCGTGGGGTCGTGTTGTAACATGCCGTAACTTTCGGTATCATATTCTCTATCATCAAGACTCCTTCGGGAGGTCCTCTGTTCTGTCTATGCTGTTTTTATCTCCGGCGTAAAGATGTGCTCCAGCCTTCGCCTCCTGTCGCCGTTGCCTGAGGGAGAGACTGGACTGCGCTCCCTAGACTTCCACGGGAGGCATCCCAGTGATCCACTTCAGACCTCCGCGCAGCAGTCGTCCTGACGCACATCCAGACCTCCGCGCTGCAGACGACCAGACACCATCCAGACCTCCGAGCTTGGCACGCTCCTCCGTACCAGCGCGCACTCCCAGCAGACGCGCATCATCCAGACCTCCGAGCTTGGCACGCTCCTCCGTACCAGCGCGCACTCCCAGCAGACGCGCATCATCCAGACCTCCGAGCTTGGCACGCTCCTCCGTACCAGCGCGCACTCCCAGCAGACGCGCATCATCCAGACCTCCGAGCTTGGCACGCTCCTCCGTACCAGCGCGCACTCCCAGCAGACACGCATCATCCAGACCTCCGAGCTTGGCACGCTCCTCCACGCAGACGCACTCCAGATGCGTCTCTCTGTACCGGCGCGCACTCCAAGCAGTGGCGCACCACTCTGACCTCCGCTCGGACAGCCGGCTCCCCGGTGGCGACGCTCTCGCCCCACTGCTGTTCCAGCGCTCTTTGCGCACAAACGTCTGGGTGAGTTTTTACTGACTGTCTTGATCAAATTCCGTTTTCGTGTGTTTCTATAACACTGAAGATTACCACCTTTTTAATCAGACAGTCACTCACCCAGCGTGTGCCTTTGTTTGTTTTCACTGGGATAATATTTTTGGACTTTACATCTCCCACTGTGTGTTTGTTTCACACCGAAGATTTTATTCACATTGGATTGTTTTTTGGACTTCACTCTCACTGTGTATTTACACGAAGATATTTTTCACTTGGGATTGTGTTTTGGAACATTTGCTCACTGTGTGTATACTCTTTTCCAGTATGCAGCTCCTGCCCTCGTCCTGTTCCAAGGCCTTACCCTGTTTGTCCCCAGCCCGCCTCCGCGGGCCTCTGTCCCTTCTCCCCTTTCTAGTCCTCCCTGTCCAGTTCCCCCTAGTTCCTCCCTGTTCCTGACTTCCCTTGCCTTCCCCTTAGCCAGCTCGCCTCTTAAAGGCACTGTACCTTTCCCTTCTTGTTATTCCAGTATTTTGTGTTTCTCCCTTAAAGGGACAGTGCCGTTTTTTCCTTCTGTTTCAATAAATGCCCGTTTCTTGGCTTACCCTCATACCTGTCTTGTGTTGTGCGATTGGGGTCGGTTACAAACCATAACAAATTTGGTCTCCCGCTGGTAATGGTCTTTAACTATTAGTCCTACATTAACTAGAATCTTATTTCTGTTTCTCCTATTTTATTAATGTTCTTTAGTGGGTATTTTTAGCATTTGATCCAATTTCACCCTCTATCTGCTCCAACTGGAGAGAAACCTAGGTTGCTTTTTCTTTTAGCAGCGAGTCTGGTTATTCCATTTATCAGTGGTCAATTAGTCTACTTTTTAGTATCATTTTGCTTGTATTTTCTTAATGTCTCCTCTACTGTATCTTTTAATTAATAATCCTTTATAGTTTTTGGAGTTTACCTTTTGTCCCCTAATCTAAATACTTAATCTCTTACACAGCTGCGTTCTGCTATTTCTCTTACGGCCCTACTGATGCCCTCTGACCTTCCTGTTCTGTTGATTCTTGTTAACTGTAACAGAGGGGGTTGCACCATGGTTTGGTCTATCTTTAAACTAATCACCCACAACCTTTCCGTTTTATCATTAGCATATAGTGGAGGGACCTATTTTATGACCTTTAGCAAGAATGTCTGCCCCTCGCCCCAAGTATATTATTAACCCAGCCAGGGTATTCTACTGCTGACACGCTGATTCCTATTCCCTTTGAGATGCTGTCTCTTAAAATTCATTATTTAGCACTATTGTACATTTTTTATTCAATTAATTTACGACAATTACTCCTAGTTCCTTCCTAGCTATATTTACTTTTGGCTTTGCCCAACTTCCTTTTTCATTATTGGGCAAGCAACATCCAGAAGATAATTCACTGGTTTGAGGACAAACCAGTTGCAGTAAGAGTTAATTGGATGCATTTGGATTTTGCATCACACCGACATCACCTGCGTTCCGTGATCTGTGCAGGTTTACTCCTTGTTAATAGCAATTCAAGTGCAAACACAATAGTTAATCACTCAATACTTATATGGGCTCAGTTTAGAAGAGATTTCAGAAGATTATCCAGGAGATAATTCACTGGTTTGAGGACAAACCAGTTGCAGTAAGAGTTAATTGGATGCATTTGGATTTTGCATCACACCGACATCACCTGAGTTCAGTCATCTGTGCAGGTTTGCTCCTTGTTAATAGCAATTCAAGTGCAAACCAATAGTTAATCACTCAATAATTATATGGGCTCAGTTTAGAAGAGATTTCGGGCTGCAAGGAACTTCTTCTGTCCAATCACAGTTCACCCCCTTGTGTACAGACCTTGCATTCACTTCATGGTTTAATAATGGGATTAGATGGATAAATAACCTATATATAGATGGCACATTTGCATCGTTTGATCAATTATCCCAAACCTATGACCTACCTAAATGGTCAAATCATATTTCGATAATATCCTTGAATTGAATTCAGACTGTAGAGGACAGATATTGTGGATTCATGAACTAATTGATGACACTAATCTACACTCCATTGAACATTTAAGAACAGCCTGGGATTCCAATTTTGAAATAGTTTTAAGAGATGACCAGTGGTACTCTATCCTAAATTTAATACACACATTGTCTACCTCTGCTAAACGTGGATTGATACGACTGAAAGTAGTGCACAGGGTTAATTTTACTAATGCTATTCCGAACACTGACCCATTATGCCCTCGATGCAAAGGCCGACCAGCAGACGTCACCTCTCTCCACCATCTGGATAAATGTTTTCAAAGCTTTTAGTGAGATGTTTGCGATCCAATTTGACCCTGATCCAGTTTGTGCCGTTTGATCGAGTCGTTTGATCCTTTTAAAATGAAAACAACATACTCCCCCCGTCCTTTTTGTCAAGATATGGACGTTGGCAACCCCTTGATAGGGAATAGGGAATAACATTTTTCCAACATGATTCTATTGTAATTGATTTTGCACCTGTAGCCTACCTGTTGCTTTTATTGGGAAAAAGCATGAAAATCAATAAATCATATTTACGAAAGAAAAATTTACATAGCAGTGTAACACTTTTTTATGAAAAGTCAAGGAGGGATTTCAACTTATTAGAATAAAAAAAATGTGACAGGTCCAGCTGTCCTAGTGTTAGGTATTTTATTGATGCTGGTCCTTTGTTTGATGATAAGTGTGCAGGGCCCACATGGTCATGTGCACATGTGTATGACTTGTGTATGAATTTTCTTTATTTCTCTTATTTCTCTGGATACTCTATCACAAAACTGAACATTATTGGCATAGATTGGAGCGCAGTTAGTGTGTCTACCTTCTGTGAACGTTTAGCAACAATCCATGTTGCAATCCGATCCAAAAGCCATATCCATTATCAGGGCCGCCTGGGAGAAATGCGAGGCCCTGTGCGAGGCCCCCCCCCCCCCAAGGTAAAAAAAAAAATATATATATATATATTTTTTTTTATACAGTCAACATATTCTTAAATAATAGCGCTGCCCGAGGCGGGGCATGATACAGTCAACATATAGCAAAAGAGAGAGCGAGAGAGAGCTCCCGTTCTACAGTCAATATACAGTGTACAGAGAGAGAGAGAGAGAGACACATTGGAAAGAAATTGAAATGCTATTTGGCCCTAAACAGAGAGTACACAGTGGCAGAATACCTGAGCACTGTGACTGAAGATCCTTGAGCACAGCCTAGCCATCGAGAAAGGCCGCCATAGGCAGACTGTGTGTGTTAGAAAGAGAGAGAGAGAGAGAGAGAACATGTGTGTTTGTCATGTGTGTGTGTGTTAGAGAGAGACTAGAGCATGTATGAGAGATTCAAAAGGACAAAGATCAACACTTAAATCCAAGAGAGAGAGAGAGAGAGAGAGAGAGAGAGAGACACATTGGAAAGAAATTGAAATGCTATTTGGCCCTAAACAGAGAGTACACAGTGGCAGAATACCTGAGCACTGTGACTGAAGATCCTTGAGCACAGCCTAGCCATCGAGAAAGGCCGCCATAGGCAGACTGTGTGTGTTAGAAAGAGAGAGAGAGAGAGAGAACATGTGTGTTTGTCATGTGTGTGTGTGTTAGAGAGAGACTAGAGCATGTATGAGAGATCCAAAAAGACAAAGATCAACACTTAAATCCAACAAGAAGAGGGTCTATACCAGAGAAACCAAAGCAGCAAGGAGCCAATGGCCGACATCAGCTAAATAGGCTAGCCAGGTACTGTGACACCAGGCCACACACAGCTTTGGCCAACGGCCCAACGCTACCCAAGCTACACAAACGACCATTCACACACAGCACATGTCGTATCTCCAAATGTTGTGAAGTAGCATATGTTTTGCCTGGAAAAAAACATCGTTATTAACAAAACATTCGGGAGGGGAAGGAAGGAAGAGTGGGGTAATGTCATGACATCTTACCTGCACGAGGAACGCAGGGCGAAAGGCCGCAACACAGGTCTCCACGTTGACGAAAGGCCTCTCGCTGTCGGGACAAATAAGCTATGGCCAGAGCCTTGTCATGGTGCAGGCCCGACTACATCTTCTGTCAAAGATGATGTCGTAGTCAGAGTGCCAGGGCCTGCTATTCTCAAGGCTAACTGATAGCATCAAACGAACGTTCCCAGCTGACGCTAAACAGCTAACTGGCTAACAGTTAGCTCAATCAGGCACCTGGCTGTATGTAGCCGCATAGCTTGCTTCTGCGTTCTGCAAGCTATGCGGCTACATACAGCCAGGTGCTCTCACCAGGCACACACCGTTAGCTACTAGTAGTACTATATTAGCTAGTCGACCAGTTTGGCTCCAGAGAGAGAGAAAGAGAGATAGGTCAGGTCCACGGCGGGAATATAATCATAGGTTGACTCACCATAACGCAGTATCAACGCGGCGCCAATGGTAAAGTTGGAAGGAGACTTTCTTGGCCCACGGTGTAATTTCTTCTTCTTCTTCTTCGAGTACTTTCCGGCAGACTGGACACCTTTCGGCGTATTGCTGCCTAACAGATTTATCTGCTCACAAGTTCTCTTCTCCTTCTTTTGAAAAGACATCCACTCGCCTCGCTCCTCTGAATAGCGCTGAATTATCTACCTCGTGTGTCTTCTTCTTCTATTTGGTATTACGGCGGTCGGCGGACGGGCCGGAAACACTATCCTAAAATCTGTAGAGCAGCAAATCCGCAGAAACCGGAAAACTGCAGTCTGCAGAGCCGCAGAGGCAGGAAGTCAGACACATTCTACAAACGTGTCTAATGTGAAATATATAAGCATATAAGCAAAACTAGATTTTAGGTCTGTGATGAAAAAGGGCCTCGCGGGAAGGGGGGCCTCGCAATTTTTTTTAAAAAAAAATAAAAAATAAAAATAAACAAAATTAATAATTTTAATTTTTTTTTTTTTTTTTTTGCGAGACCCTCCTTCCCGCGAGGCCCTGTGCGACCGCACTGCTCGCACACCCCCTGAGGCGGCCCTGTCCATTATAAGAATGGAACTGTAATTTGGAATGGAACTAAATCCAAATTTAACTCTGCCATTTGAAAGAGGAGATTTGGCCCGATCCATAGATGTGCGAGCTGGCTATAATAAGGTAATTTATAGGCCTGGTATTCTATATTCTATACTAATATTTCAAATTGTATGTGTCCGGATGGCAGAATTCAGTATCTACAAACCATTCTGTTTACTCAAGCCTAGTAACAGACACAATATTTCTGACACTGGGAATACATTCCCTGAGATCCATATATGTCCCTAGATACCAAGAACATGCAAATGGACCTTGTATAAGTGGATCAATCTTCCATTTACTTAGGTATGTATGTTTAGGCGGATTTTCAGAAAATAGGGCTAGGGCTTAACACTTCCAGCGCCAAAAACGCTGTCCAGCGTTATTGGCCGCCATGCGTTGTCTGCCAGGATTGCTGTACAGCGTTTTTGAGATCAATATTTCTTTTTTTCGCCATGGCATTCATAATTCATATACCCACCCCCGGTCCTGCAGCTGGACCCCAGATGTGACTGCAACGACGGCTCAATACCGCCGCCTGGTGGATGGTTGGGCGAGTTACACTCGCAAAACAGGAAATGGTATCAGTGCATTGAGGAAAATCATCCGGCAGTCACATCTCGTTACGGGACTCCCGACAGACACTATGTACATATGGATCGCTTTCTAAACTTAATAATCGATATGATTTCGGCGTTTATTGCGCCATACAAACCGGAAATGGACCTAGGCGATCGGCGTCGTATAATTGGGATCTTTCACCGCCAGTCTCATTGGCCCACGGTAAGAGGAATATAACATTATTTTCAACCCGATTGTGCATTTCCTTGTTTGCAAACCATCTGATCAATATATCCACCCAACCTACATAAAGCGGTTACTGATGATCAAGTAATTATAAACGACCCCCCCCGCCCCTTTCCTTCACGCATGATGCAGCATAATGTATACCGATCATATGCATTTGAATTTTTTAATATAGCGTGTATGGGAAAGAAACGGCAATCGATAATCTATATATGCGTTTGGGCCTATAACTATCGTTTTTGGAATTACAGCAGAAAAGATTAAAAACATACTTATATTCTAGAAGGTATTAACACAACAATGTATGAATGAAAAAGTATAACGTTCCCACATCCTGAACGATAGATAATCGATGTTGAATGGGCCATAGTAATGTCAATATAGCAATACAATTTAAAAAGTTATAGCCCTGCAAAGAAGGTAAACATCTCCATAGGCTTACAGCGCTGGCAGAGAGGGGTATGAGATGGGCATAATCCCCGGGGGGCAATGTGGTTAACCTATTGGTAAACAAATATATTGTTGAAAATATACACAATGACTGCTGTTTTGACAGGATTAGGGGCTTTACTCTTGCCTACATTTGGAGACAAAAAACGCAACTTTATTCATACAGTCTGTAGACATGGATGTATGACGTGATGTCATCTGCGGTCCGCCGACAGACCGCTCGGGCTAAAGAGGTTAAAGGGGCACTTTGCCAAAAAACAATGATTTATTTTGCACATAATCTCACACATCCAAAAACACTAAACAGTTTTGCACACATTAATTTAGTTAGTTAGTTTCATTGTGCTGTAATTTATACAACACAAAGATTCCACGTCCCCGGTGACATCACTGGTGGCCATATTGTTAGTAGGTGAATTCTACACATGCGCCTTGCCCACTACGCCACGTAGCCGCAAATACAGACAATTTATATACCTAAGTAATGATTCTATTTAGAGATATGATTTAAGCAGTTCCCCTTTCAGTGATTTTTTGAATGTTTTGAAGGATTTAGACAGTTTCAGACTCTCGTCGAGCTCGTTCCAGATCTGTGGGCCCCTGCATGCTATGCTTAGGCTGGCACATTTGAGTGTTCTCCTCTTGCCAAAGATAAGAAGCCTATTTTTTATTTTATTTTTTTTATCCACTTTTTTCTCCTCTTTTTCTATTTTTCTCCCATCCCAATTCCACTGTGACAATTCTCCCCTCCCCTGTCTTGAACGTTGCTCGCATATGCCCCCCACTGGCTGGTTGTAGGGAGGATAGAAGCCTTGCATCATGTGTCCCCTCCGATACACGAGGAGGCAGCCTGTCACATCTTTTCACCTGCCAGCGCGGACTCTCATTGGCGAGGTGTAACGTGTGGGAGGCTCACACTACCCCCGCCATTTCCTGTCTCTGCTGTGCAGGCGTCCCCAACCGACCTGTAGGAGTTGCTGTCCACAACATCTAGATTACCACCCATCGACTTCCACCCGCTAACTCTGCCAATTGAGTTAGTATGATGGCTGGCCCAAGCCGGAGGCAACGGCAACAGCCAGAGTCGAACCCGGTGTCTCTTGCGTTGGTGACGAGCGCAATGTCCACTGCGCCACCCAGCCGCCCCCAAGATGCCTATTTCTTGTGTTGTGGGTGTGCAGTGGACGGCAGACTGGGACAAGCTCAGACAGTCTGTGATTCATGTTGTTGACAACTTGATACATAATTGATGCGTTTTGGTGTAAGTTAAACTCAGCGAGCTTAACATCTGACACTATCATAATTATATGTTTTTTATATTATATTCATAATCATTTATATTATATTTATATTGTGTTTCATGCCTTTTTTCATGCAATTAATATTTTGCATATGCTTAGTAAATAGTAAACAGTCTTCTCTCACAGGAAGGTTAAAAGGTCTGTGAGTTCCCATCCCTTAATTTAATAGCTAGGCCTTAGTTTGATAGTGGACTGAGGCTTTAACTGGTCATGTTAGTTTATTGCACCAACGATTGCTATCTTGAGGAACATCTGGCATCCTGCTATCTTATCTGAAATGTCAAATAATGTTAAACATCTTGTTGACTTATCCATCCTTAAACCTAATGACCAGCTCTGTTCTTTGTGTCAGGAGGCTAAATGATTTCACTCTGAACTTTTGTTTCTTACTTCTCACTAACGCCTGCTCTCTTTCTCATCTCACTTCTCTCTTCCTCTTAATCTCAATATAACTATCTCTTGACTATTGTTTTTGTGTTTTTGTATGGATCATGGATCATATTGAACTTCAGAAATCGTCTCCTGATCATTATAATCTCGGACATCAATTAAATATAATCTTTTTATATCAATCAATACGTTGGGGATATTGAATATCCATCATTACAAGACAGTATTACTAGGCGGCATGGTGGTGTAGTGGTTAACACTGTTGCCTCACAGCAAGAAGGTCCAGTGTTCGATTCCCACTTGGGGACCAGGTTTCCGTGTTGCCAGGTAACCAGGTGGGTAGGGCTGGGCGATTAATCAATTGTATCGATTAATTTGAATTAATGATTTAGGGTGATTTTGAAACATTTAAATAGATTTTCAAAACAAAAGAAAACAATTTCAAGGGTCACCTTTTATTTAACAAAAAGTGATGTTTGGTGAAAGTTAGATTTGCACTTTATTAATCCCAATAGGGAAATTCATTCTTGTTTGGTGATCAAGAGGCACCTTTTATTTGTTTTAAGTGAAGTTTGGTGAAAAAGCTAGTTATTGCACTATTAATCCCAATAGGGACTGTAACTGAGGGGTACAATTCCCTGACTGTATTAATAAGTATGGTATCATTAAACCACTACTGTCTTATGTACATTACTACTGGCCATACAGTACACGAGTATATGATGAGAACACCTCCACAATGATACGGTTCCACACAAATCTGGGTTAAGAATATTTATTAGCAGCAAAAGGTACATAATATACTTTACTTTCAATGCGCTTATAAGGCAAAGGAATGTGCGTAGGCAAATCAATAACGAATGTCCATTCTCATATTACGCAGGAGGTAATAATACAACCTGATTATTAGGAATTATATCTATGGTACTCCAGGGAGGCAGCGGGAGATTCTGGTAGGGGGTTCCCACCGGTTGTAAGCCAGCAGGGGGAGGAAATGTTCGAATGCAAAGTCTGGATCAGCGGGGACTCAATAAGCTCCTGCTATGGGAGGCGGTATATTACTCCCTGATCGGCAGACGAAAACAGCAGCTGTAATCCCAGTATGCGTGCAGCACAGGTGAAAGCCGGCCAGCCTCTCCTTGAGACGGGCTCGAGTGATGTTCCTCACGTCACGGGTAAATCCCACAGTAGTGGGGTGTAGACGATTCTTCTCCGCTCCAACAGCCTGGTCCAAAGCAATATAATAATAATAATCCAGCCGGAAAGGGGCTCTGCATTCACCGGTGTAGATACTCCGGTGCGCGGTACTTCACATTAACTAGGTTGAACTTGACGTTATTCCACTAAGCTCTGACACTTTACTATCCTATTCGCACGCGGCTATAAGTGCTCTATTTAGACGCACTGTTGCTCACTTCACTTGGTCGTTGACTCGTGATGAAGGCTTTACTAGTAGGGAGCGAACGATACGTTGAACAAACGTATTAGGATAAGACAAGACTCTATTTTGGGGCAAACGGGCCCTACTTCACCGCACGTTGTATCGTGGTGAGGCTTCACTTGGGTAACTCGAACTACTTCTGTATTCACCTGCGCCATATTTATATGTTAGGCGAATAAACTAGTACCAGCCTTATTCCTGTCTCGTAGTCTTGGGCAGAACCGGGCATGTTGAGACAAGCCTTGACGGTGGCTTTGAACTCGACTCTGGGGGTATGGCAATGGCGCTGGTGGAACGCTATCCAATAAGAGAACGAATATTATGGTCTGTACTAGGTTAAAGGGATATTCCGTGTATATGTACAAAGAATACACAAGGGATATCAAACGATATACAAATATTATGCAATATATATCAATCAATAATAAAAATACATATATTCGGTTTAATCTGACCCTTTGTAACAGGGACATTCATTTTTGTTTGATCAAGAGTAACATTTTATATATATATTATTATTATTTATTTTTTTAAGTGAAGATTGGTGAAAGTTAGGTTTGCACTTCAATCCCAATAGGGAAATTCATCTTGGTTTGATTTTTTTTGTGTCAAACATTTTTTTTTAATGATTTCTAGCTTTCAAGGGAAAAAAATCGATTAAATCGTAAATCGGATTAAATTTTTTTTTATCTGAGATAAAAATGTTAGGCCATATCGCCCAGCCCTACAGGTGGGGTATCTCCCAGGCCTTTCTGTGTGGAGTTTGCATGTTCTCCCCATGCTCGCAAGGGTGTCCCCCCCGATAAGAGAAACCCAATGGAAAAACATGCACAATAGACCGCTAAAGCTTTCTAAGACGGGCAGGAGCACTTGGATTGGTCACCGGGGCGCGGTCCCTCGCCGACGCCCCTATTTGCTCCCGGCTGCCCTTGGGGGGAAGGATGACGGGATGGGTCAAGTGCAGAGACTCAATCGCATCGGCGACCCAACAATTGCATGGGTGTGTGTTCCTGTGTGTGTGCCGCCCATCGCATGTGTGGCACTGCATGCCAAATAAAGACTTCTCCAAAGTCCTGCATTATTATTATTATTTATTACAATTATGCAAACTTGTTGACTGAAGTGTCCCCACCTGAAGGCTACTCGAAAATAAATGTGCGACTGCTGCCTGATGGAGACTTGTGCTCTACTGAGCGCAACATTCTAGTTTGCTGTAGCGACGCGATGATGGAGTCGGCCTTCCATCAGAGGGTTCAGCCATTCTAAATGGTCTGTGGTACCATGCACATCGCTCAGTGTTTCTGGTGGGTCAAACATGGGTAGAATAGACTGTTTCAACTCTCGAGAAAAACAAACTCAAGAAACAAAAATTGGGTATTGGTACGGCTGATGGTTGAGTCATTCACTCTCAGACCAAGATTGGAGATTATTACATATTCCACTGCATGTCCGCAAATAAGTTCTGTTGTTAATTACAGGACCAGCGTTTTAGTGCTTTGGACACGTTGGACCTATTCAGTGGGTGATGACCCCTCTCTCTCTCTCTCTCTCTCTCTCTCTCTCTCTCTCTCTCTCTCTCTCTCTCTCTCTCTCTCTCTCTCTCTCTCTCTCTCTCTCTCTATCTCTCTCTCTCTCTCTCTCTATCTCTCTCTATCTGTCTCTCTCTCGCTCTCTGTCTCTCTCTCGCTGTCTCTGTCTCTCTCTAGCTTGATTTCTCTCTTTCCACCTCCCTCCATCTTTTCCTCAAACTTCTTCCATTCTCTTTCTCTCTCTCTCTGTCTCTCTCTCTATCTCTCTCTCTCTTTCTATCCCCCTTCTCTCTCTGTCTCTCTCTGTACAAGGTTGATGAAAGCCAGAATAACGGTTGATTTAAAGCGAGATGAAGGACTTGGATCAGTTAAAAAAAAATGTGTATGTGTTTATTTATTTGTGTCAGTGGAGATGATTCCTTCTCTCTGTCTTTCTCTCTCTTTCTCTCTCTCTGACTCTCACTATGCTGCATTACAGAGAGATTATTAAGACTCTGTGTTCTTTCTGAGAGACAGACAGTCACAGTGTCCCCGGCGCTGGTTGACGTGGAGCTCCAGTGTGGAAGAGGGAGATGATGTGAGCCATGTGTGTGTTCCTGTGTTGTGGACGCAGATAAAACACATTAGAACCAATATTAGTGTCCAAATTTAAAACACGACCCTGGCCTCTCAGCTGTCATTTGCTAAGAGGTTTGCTTCCACTCCCCCCGCACCCCCCCCCCCCCCCGCTCTGCTTCTCTCCAGAGCTTTGGCAGACTGAGAGAATAGAACAACAGCAGAGAGAGAGGAAACTGGCAGCCTGTGTGTTCCCAACATGCAGACTTATTTCTCGACGCCATGTGCCACGGTTTGGTCGGTCTCTTATGGAACCCGGGGCGCCTCAGAGGTCCCACACCCCCGGATCAGAACCCAGGGATACGGTGGATGAGAGAAGGGGTCCTGGTTCCGTGCAAAACCCAGAGGCAAAAAGGAGGCAGATGTGAATCTGTCGAGCCGTGAAATTTATATTTTTAAAAGGCTCCGTGACAGACCGCCAGTATGCGTTGGTTCGCCGTTAGTTTGTTGACACAACACTGATACCGCGTCTTTTTTTGGGGGGGTTGATATTTCGGAGTCCGGGCCTCAATTTCACGTGCGATGAAATGTGGCGACGTGCGCAGCGATATATTTAGGAACGCGCGCTCATTTAGAAAAATACGGCCCCGTAGCGACGAGACGATCGTTAACGTTAACGACGTAATGATGCCGAGAAAACATCACATCTGTGTTTTTTCCCTGCAGTCCAAACATTCGGCACGAATAGCGTGGCATATTTTTAATTGGCTTCCTGATCATCAAAACCCCGATTCACGTCTCTGCGAGGCCGGCCCGGTCTTTAAGCCCAATGAAAGGGCCGTATAGAGAGTCCCAATATCCAGCAGCACAGGCCGCTTCGAGTAGCAGTCCAAATATACAGAGGTATTCTCAAACAACCCGCCGCTGCCAACTACAACACTCCTATTTATTTATGTATTTATCTGGATTTCCTGTATACTCGTAGAGATGCTGGGAGCCGCGGGTCGTGCTATCTGAGGCCCGTTTGACGAGGGTCTGCCGGCCCTGGCCAGGTCCACGGCGTGTTGCGTTAAGGCCGGGTTATTTTTCCTGGGGGCTCATAATGACGGTGCTGTCCTGCTTCCCTGAGACGGCTCTGTTCTCCCGGCCTCCTCCCTCCTCTGCACAGGACCCTGGAACTGGCAGCTTCCCCCTGCTGCTCACACCAGGAATGTGGCACTGGAGCTGGGATGGATGGTCAGGGGTGGGGCTCTGTGATGTGTGTGTGTGTGTGTGTGTGTGTGTTATGCGTGTGTGTGTGTGTGTGTGTGTGTGTGTGTGTGTGTGTGTGTGTGTTATGCGTGTGTGTGTGTGTGTGTGTGTGTTATGCGTGTGTGTGTGTGTGTGTTATGCGCGTGTGTGTGTGTGTGTGTGTGTGTGTGTGTGTGTGTGTGTGTGTGTGTTATGCGTGTGTGTGTGTGTGTGTTATGCGTGTGTGTGTGTGCGTGTCTGTGTTTGTTATGCATGTGAGTGTGTGTGTGTGTATGTGTATGTGTGTGTTTGTATATGTGTGTGTCTGCAGTGGTGGAAGAAGTTCCTTTACTTAAGTAAAAGTAGAAATACCCAGATACAATAGTACTTGGGCAAAAGTAAAAACCGTCCATTCAAATTAATTCTACTTAAGTAAAAGTAGAGAAGTATTTGCTATTGAATGTACAACAGGTAGGTCCGAATGTACAACAGGTAGGTCCAATCACGCATTGTGATTGGTCGAGAGCGTTCTAAACCGTGAATATATTCATGATACACTCACGGTTAAATCACCATGAATATACCACTGCGCTGGCTTTAGAATGTTGTAGAAGGTTTCAACTGCCATTCATCAAACGGAAACTGTGTCAACATGACCTAGGACGTGCCGACATCTACTAGGGAATCACCAGAGGCCTCACGATACGATCACATTACTTGTGTCACGATACGATAGTATTGCGATACTAAATATATTGCGATATGCTGAGTATTGCGATATTAATATTGCGATATATTGCAATTTATTACCTTTTTTCAACTGCAAAGTAAAACTTTGTCAACATGTTTTATCTAATAAAATAAAGTTCAGTCTGTTCATCTCACTTCAATAATTTTTATTGCAGAACATGGTATTTTCTCAAGCAGACAGATGTCAACACTGTAATCTGTGTTGCATGTACCTGACAAACTGAACTGTTTGTATTACAGTCATATTCCAACTTAACTGAATGCACACGTGTGTGTGTGTGTGTGGACTACTGTACTATTACAGGCATTGAAATGAACAATGCAACTTCCTTATACAAAACATATATATATATACCAATCCAACAAAAGATGAGCTGGTCGTGCTGGACGCGCTGGAGAAAAGCCGCAATTAATCCTTCAACACCACCAAGTCGACGGCCTGGGCATTGCCCAACGCCAAGTTCACTGAAATCAATATAAAAGACCCTAGAATTGTCTGTATTATGATCCTATTATTTTTCCCGACAGTGCAACTTGCTGTTGCACTCTGTGATGCGGGCGCATCACAGCCGTGGCAATATTCATGATATCCCACTGGTTCTTGTGTATTATCGCTTTAGTATCTAAAGTAAAGGTATGCATTCTACATGCTGTTTGTGTATTCCAGTGCTTGGGAGCATTCATCCCTCAAACATTTGACCTCTATAGGTTATGTTAAAGTGGTATGTGGTCCAGTTATGCTGCTCTGATTAAAGGTCATGTTCAAGTGGTATGTGGTCCAGTTATGCTGCTCTGATTAAAGGTCATGTTAAAGTGGTATGTGGTCCAGTTATGCTGCTCTGATTAAAGGTCATGTTAAAGTGGTATGTAGTCCAGTTATATTATCGTACTTGGCCATCGCGTCCCGCTCTTAAGCCTATCGAGATATACCTCATCTCATGTACCTATTGTACTCCATCAACGAAAAAAACAAGTACACCCACACCTGCCGGGTCCCGCCCCTATGGAGGCGTAGCCTATAAGACAGTAGGCATGGTCACCAAACACTCTTCCTCTATTTCCGTCCCATGGGAAGGTTCAGTATTTTTTGGATCGTCTCCTACCTGTTGAACACTGTCAGGTGGGGGTCTGGTTCTCCTCCATAGACCTGTAGGATGCGTATTCGCATCTCCGATCTTCCATCCTAGGGCTTACCTACGCTTCCTTGCAGGGTTAGCGTATGAGTACCAGAGGCTGCCGTTCGGTTTTCTCTGGCTCCCCGCATCTTCACCAAGTGCGTGGAGGCCGTACTGGGGCCTCTGCGTCGTCAGGGGTTACGAAGTGTATTCTGCCCTGACGACGTTCTGGTCCTTCGCGGTCAAGGTGGATCGTCGGGTCTCGTACCAGGCAGGTCCCTACCAGCCTGGGGTTTGCTGTAGACTGAAAGTAGAGTACTCCTCTTCCCAGTCAACGGTTGGAGTGCTATGGGCATCTCTCTCAGAGCGTGTTGTCGACACGCTCGGGAGGTTCCGTCCTAGGACGCTTACGGCGCTGTCTCACGTCACGTTTTTCACCGACGCCTCCCTCGCTGGTGACGCATCGGGCCAACGCCGTAGGGGGCAGCTGGCAAACCATGCTGCCCGGTCTGCGCTACGTTCAATGTGTTGGTATTGAAAGCGGTCCTTCTGGTCCTCAAACGGTGTTGATCAGGACGGACAATACGACGTCAGTGTCGTATATCGACAGACTGGGAGGAGTACGCTCCCCCGTCTGCACCAGGCGGCGGGCGGCTGGCTATGGGCGTACATCTGCGCGGCCTGAGGGCTCCCCACATCCCCGGCAGGGTGAATGTGGGTACAGGTGTACTGTCGCGGGGCGGTCCTCATCCTGACGGGTGGGGATTACGTCCGGACATAGCCAGGCAGGTCAGGGACCGATGCCGTGCTGCCTGGGATTCTTCCCCATACATCTGTTAGGTCAGTTGTTGGGACGGGTACGTTGAGGGGCGCAGGTTCTTGATCCTGATGGCGCCGGACCGGGGCGCAGCTGTGTGGTTCCCGGTCCTGATCCAGCTACTGGTAGTCTGGAGAGGATGGACCCTTCTGTGGTTGATACCATCCGGAATGCGCATGCTCCCTCCACTGTCGTGCTTACGCGGGGCAGATGGCGTATGTTCCAAGTGTGGTGTAAGGCGGGGGGCCGGGACCCAATCTCCTGCCCCCTGGATGCTGTCCTTAGTTACCTCCAGTCTCTCCTTGATAGACTGTCGGCTTCGACGGTGAGGGTATATGCAGCAGCTATATCCTCCTATCATGAGGGATTTGAGGGGGATGTCTTGTTCAGCCACCCTCTTGTGAAGCGTTTCCTGCTTGGCGCTCGACGCGTTAAGCCGGTGCAACGCTCTTTTGCTCCGAGTTGGGATCTTCAATTGGTCCTCGGTCGGTTGTCCTTGGCCCCGTTTGAGCCTCTTGAGCAAGCGCCGTTGGAACAGCTGTCGTTCAAGACCGCGTTCTTGCTGGCCGTCACCTCCGCTGAACGCGTGGGTGTGCTTTGTGCCGTCTCGGTACGACCAGAGTGCCTGTTTTTCGTTCCGATTGCGGTGCCACTCTGCGGCCTAATCCTGCCTTCGTGCCTAAAAATATCCGGAGTTCCTTCCGCTCCAGGGATATTGTGGTTCAGGCGTTTCGTCCGCCTCCTCACGCTAGTGAGTTAGATGCGGGCCTTCACCTGTCATGTCCAGTCCGTGCTTGGGAATTTACCTCAGCCGTACTCAGGACCTCAGGGTTAAAGCATGTGACAGTCTCCGGTCTCCCGGACCAACAGTAGGGGAAAGTACGCAACAACCAGGAAGGGTGGGATGGGAGAAAAATCGGGAAAAAGGAGGGGAAGAAAGATAATAAAAAAAAAATAGTGGTGTAAGGTGGGGGGCTGGGATCCGGTGTCCTGCCCCCTGGACGCTGTTCTTTCCTTCCTTCAGTCTATCTTGGGTAGACTGTCGGCCTCGACGGTGAGGGTATACGCCGCAGCTATATCCTCTTGTCATGTGGGTTTTGAGGGCGGTACGTTGTTTAGCCACTCTCTTGTGAAACGTTTCCTGCTTGGCGCTCGGTGTCTCAAGCCGGTGGAACGTTCTCTGTCTCCGAGTTGGGACCTCCAACTGGTCCTGGGCCGGTTGTCGGAGGCCCCGTTTGAGCCTCTTGAGCAGGCGCCATTGGAGCAGCTGTCTTTCAAGACTGCGTTCCTGCTGGCCATCACCTCCGCTAAGCGCGTGGGTGAGCTGTGTGCTCTCTCGGTGCGGCCTGAGTGCCTGTCTATTCGGGCCAATAGCGGTGCGACTCTGAGGCCTAATCCAGTCTTTGTGCCAAAGAATATCCAGAGCTCTTTTCACTCCAGGGATATTGTGATTCAGGCGTTTCATCCACCTCCTCACGCTAGTGGGTTAGAGGCGAGCCTTCATCTGTCGTGTCCTGTCCGTGCATTGGGGGTTTACCTCAGTCGGACGCAGGATCTCAGGGCTGCCGGTCAACTGTTTGTTTGTTACGGTGGCCCTCGCACGGGTAAGGCACTCTCCAAGCAGCGCCTGTCACATTGGTTGTGCGAGGGCATTGCCCTTTGCTACATGTTGGCTGGACAGGTCCCCCCTGGGGGTGTCAGGGCGCACTCCACTCGTGGAGTGGTGGCCTCTGCCGCCTTGTTAGGGGGGGCCTCGGTGGAGGACATCTGTGCTGCGGCCTCCTGGTCCTCCCCGTGTCCCTTCGTTAAGTTTTACCTCATGGACATGACTGGGGGTTCTTTTTTTTAGTATTTATAAGCTCCGACGTCATCGGTACTGCTATCGGTACTCGAGAAATTATGGAGTTTTATTTTGAGGAATTTAAACGTCGCAAACGAATCTTGTTGGCCGTTTTCTATATCTCTCCTGCCTCGGTGTCTCTGCCTGCGCGAGGAGCGGGCTGTTCTCACACACACACTCACTCACACACACACACACACACGGGTGCTGCCGAGTACAGACAGCTCTGCTCTCATCATGGCGGACAGAACGAAACGTTCAAAAGTCTGGGTCTATTTTACTAAAGTCGATGCTGACAACGCTCGTTGCCACAAGTGCAACAAGACATTTGCCAGTAATGTATAAGCGCTGGTACTTGTCAATGTGGCTGGCGGGGAACTAACGTTAGCTCCGAGTAGAATAATGGCTGACAATCCGGAAGTAAATAAACGAATGAGAGCTTCCGATTGGTGGTAAGAAGAAGAGGTGGGTGCAAGCGGTGGGACGTAATTGGCAGATCGACTGTAACGCGACTACGTCACATCCAAGAAAGGGAGCGCTGGATTTGTTAAAAACTCCCTGTTCCTAAACCACACGCTATTAATCGTAACACAGTACTGGCAAAACGGGAGGAGGCTATAATAAAAACAAGCGCCCTTCATCCAAATCCACCCACACCGGATTTCTTTTAACCAAAAAATGTATTATATATTATCGGAGCTATCAATAACGTTATCGGGTTTATCGGGATGACGTCATAATTGCTGATATCGCCCCGATAATTATCGGCCCGATAATTATCGTGCATCCCTAGTTTTCAGTGTTGGAAACTTTTTCAGAGGAAGGTAGAGTGTGACCATGTCCAGCGTCTTATAGCAGGACGCGGGGGCGTGGCCTGGTCACGTGCATGTGAGTGCAAATTGTTTGTTCGTGAGCACAGTAGGTGCTAGGAGATAAGAGTTATCTCTCATGATGGCAAAGAGCGAGACGCTCAGCCAGTATTCATATAACTAGGTTATAGGATAACCTTTCGTTATGCTGCTCTGATTACGTCCTCTTGAAGTTGAAAGGCTTCATACATTTTGCCTTGTTTTCTATACAAAATATCTTTCTTCAAAGTACATTTCTCTGATGGCTTCAGATAAATGTAGTGGAGGAAAAAAGTGGAGGAAAAGTACTTAGTTCCTGAAAGGAAAACACCCAAGTAAAGTAAAGTACAAGTACCTCAAAATTGTACTGAAGTACAGTACTTGGGTAAAGATACTTGCTTTCCACCACTGTATGTGTGTGTGTTCAGATTAAGTTTAACACTATACGGTTTCATCTCTATTGAGTGTTGCAATACCTAGCTCATTAAAGATTAATTCCCACCTAGCAAATCTGATAGGTGGGGGGGGGGATACATCAAGGCCTACACACTGAAGGTGTGTTACTGTAATATAGGATGCTTCTAGTTCTGAGAGTAGAGTATTTGAATTATTACAGATTCCATCAGCCACATCAGAAGGATGATACCTTCAAGGCCTACACACTGAAGGTGTGTTATTGTAATATAGGACGCTTCTAGTTCTGAGAGTAGAGTATTTGAATTATTACAGATTCCATCAGCCACATCAGAAGGATGATACCTTCATTTTAACTTAACACTTCAATAATATCAGTGAAATCCTTTCAGACATAGACACATTTTATACAACATAAGATAAGATAAGATAATATACTCCTGTATTGATCCCCTTGAGGAAATGTGGGTGTTATAGCAACATGGGGTAGGGGGGAGGGGAGGTACAGGTATGGGCAGGGTAATAGTAGAAAGACATAAATATAGACAATACAACTATAGTAAAGATAAAAAATAAGCAGTGTAAACATTATAATGAACTCTGAATATAAGCATATGAGCAAGTTAACCTTGTAATCAAAGGTGCAGATGAGGTCTGTATCAGTTATACTTATATTATATGTTACAATACATATGGGCAATAAACGCGTAGAATCTGAATATGTACTATGAGTAAGTAAAGTACACAGTATACACAGGTGCAGTATACATAAGGTACCCTAACTGCCATACGTTATACGTTGTATTCTGTGCAGCTTAGGTATGAGTCAGACACACTTAGTGATCAGACATTCCTAGTAGTTCTTGAGTTCTGCTGCCGTTAGTTCTCCGGCTGCTGGCAGCGGCCCATGCCCACTGTTGTGGAGCCTGATGGCCGCTGGCCCGAAGGACTTTAACTGAAGCTGGGAACATCTACAATAATGTCATTTGATATTCATGTTATACCATAATACATACATTGCAATGGTTATTTATTTATTTAGCTATTATGAAAGAACTACAATGATGAGACCAGTATGGCTCCCCCTTTACCACCGGGAGACTACATTGTATTGTCAGTAGTGTTGTGCCATTCCTGACATCCTTGAGTTTAGCTTCGTGGACCAAAGAGAAGAGTCTCCCATTTGTTGGAGAACATTCTGGGACATCCAGTTAATACCCATAAGACAACCCTTAATGTCAGCTAAGCTTGGTTTTTAAGGGTACATACAACTATCATCCATGTAACAATGGAAGAATATAATGTATGTGTGCAAACAACGTGACCCAGTATATTGAAAACAGGCTATTTCTCACGGTCTACAGAAACGGTTCTCCCTGCAAAGTCGAATTGGACTGGTGCCGACCCGTTCTTCCAGGCAGTTGATTGGGATGGCATGATGAACTGTATAAAAGGCAGCTATGAGATCTAAAAGGTCCAAGATCAAGCAGTCTGTAGCATCAGCCACAAGGACAGGATCGTCCGTAGCTGTTACTGGTTAACGTTAGGTTATGACTATAACCAAGTTCTGTTAGTTAGGGGCGATGCTTGGCTTCGCCTTCTGCACTATCTCGCGTACGTGCACGCGTACTGAATAAACCACAAATGTACCTCTAATACCAGTATTAGTCTGACCACACCCCTCATCAGCTTACCTTCATAAGCAGGTGTGTGGTCACCTGCTCTCCTCCTTCCCAAGCTTTCACCACAAGGTGAGGTCAAGGGCTGCAGCGGCCGTCCGAAGCCAAGCATCGCCCCTAACTAACAGAACTTGGTTATAGTCATAACCTAACGTTCTGTATCGTTAGTGGCTTAGCTTGGCTTCGCCTTCTGCACAAGGGAGGCCAAGCGGAGCCACTTGGCTGACAAATACACCCCGCTGACAGCCCCCCAAAACCATCAGAACAGGGAGGGCCGAGCCCCCCCGACCCCCCCTAATGGAGGGTAGCCCCCCTATTAGGGACGTCACGGGAGGGCGACGGACCCGACCGTGCGAAGAGGCACTCAAGCAACTCAACGCACAGGGTGAGCAGACCGTGGCTTGACCCACGACTACACACACGCACAACCCGCATGCCACCCGGGAACGAACGGAGGAACAACCTCGTTACTGCCCCCAGAATCACGGGGTCAAGGGCAAACCCAACCCCGTGGCAAGGCCGTAGCAGCGGAGCACGAAGGAAGACCCAGACCCACCAAAAGGACTGGACTCCCTGGAATGGGGGCCCGGAGAAGTCCATGATGCCAGCATCAAGACCCCACCAGGTGGGCACGTAGTGCCCCGCCCCCCACATCGCCAGCGTATTCGGACAAAGGCCCCTCAGTTACTGCACCTGGTATTCCCAGGCGGAACCAACCAGGCCAGTAAGCCGAGCGGGCCCCGTCCCCCCAATAGTACACCGCCTGGCACACTGACCCTGCAGAATAGGCAGTCAGCATGGCCGTAAGCACACAAAAAAGGTTAACCAACGGAAGCAGGCAGCGCACCGGGGAAAAACCAGGCAACAGGCTGTTAACCCTAGCCTGGAGACTGCGGACGAGACAGGCGCCAGAGGGGACAGCTGAACACAGCCGCCCCGGCGGAAGGAGCGTAAGCTGGCGGTGTTGCATGACCAAGCCTCCATTTAACAACCCCCACCCCGAGGGGTCGAGGCAGAGAAGGCTGACACGATTGGCAGACGTCATGAACGTGCAGGGGCACCCTCAACCGGTGAACCCGGGAGTTGACACTGCTCCAACACACCAGGGAACCAACCACCTCGGTGTTACCCAATGCGGTGGTTGTTCCTATAACCCCTCAAGAAAAAACTCCAAAACACACCTGCGGGTATACACCGGCTATACCGCAGTACAAGTGTTTCAGTTTCCAAAAAGGGTTAACCCAGGCCTACGGGTCGCAAACATCACTTCGGACCGGGCCTGGCGGTACGGGAAGCACAGGGTCACCAGAGGAGGTCAAAAAACCACCCCCACAGGCCCCTCTTCGCCATGCGTGAGAGAGGAGCGAAAAACAATGGAGAACCAGCCCCTAAGCACACCGTACCTGGTATTCCCCGGCGGTCTCCCAACCAAGTACTAACCAGGACCAACCTGTGTAGCGGCCGAGATCCGACGAGATCGAGCGCGTACAGAATGGCATGGCTGTAAGCCATGACGACAGTGCTGAGTAAAAACATACCCAACCAGGGTCTCCATAGCGCTTAACCCTGTGACACCCAGACCGACCTGGCATTTTTCCCCCTGAAAAAAGCCCAAGTCCCTCAGGGTACCAGAACAGCAGATCTGCATCCCCGGCGGACAACGGGTTCAACTGATCTGGACCAGCGTGACCAGAACCAGTCCCGTGCCCTAACCACGCCGACATGCCCCAGGAAAAGGGCAGATATGCGTGTTGATCTTAACATGAAAAGAAGGCGCCACCCAGACGTCGGGACGAACCGCGCCTGGTGGCCCACCCCAAGGGCGTGAGACCCCACTACATATGTTCAGATCCATCCCGTCATCATCCCCCAGACATGAACGAGGATCCGTCGACAACCCACCCAGGTCATGGGATGTGGTCGCCGGAAGAGGAAAAACCCCCATCTCAGTTGCTTTATAAAAACGCTGTTTCAACCACAAGCAACTAAGGCGTGCCAGTCAATCGCCTGTTTACAGCGAGCTAGCACTATACGTGCGTCGGGACACACCCCCATCAATGAACAGGCTATTTAGACCTGCCATTGAATCCCCAAGGCGCCCAGGGGAACGACAAGAGGGGTGTGACACTCCCTAACTCCAACACTTCTGGAATAGAAAGAAGGAAGCATCAACAGTATGTATCCCAGTCTACACAGCCGGGGTAAAAAATGTTCACATTTTTACATCCCACCACCCTCCCATAGGAAAGAGACGGGGATCCCCAGAGAGACTTCCCACGCGAGCTGTACAGATTGAAAAGAATATATTGCACCTTGAGCCATGTAAAAAACTGGTTTTAGGGCCTCCGGGGAAGAGGCACCGAACCCATACACACTCAATAAACGAATTGAATCGAATATACATACAATAGAAAAGGACCCTTCTAGAGGGTCCACTCACTTTGACAATCTGAGGAGGAAGGCTCTGTACTCTGATGGAGGCTT
>NC_140182.1:82034335-82066835 GCF_963971535.1 Notolepis coatsorum | reverse complement strand
TAGTTAATAATCTAAATTAATCACATTTTAAACACATCAATATTTATTGCGAAAAGCAACATTTTTCAATTCAAATGTATTTTGGTATACGAGTGAATCAATGAATATACATTAAAAAAAGGTTAAGCAGCAAAATCTTGTTTATTAGCTATTACACAGACCAATGCAATTTGTAACAAAGTGCAGCACTTTTAGGAATTATATATATATATATATATATAGCGCAAATTACCTTTTGTAAACTCAAGCACTTTCGAGGTAAAAGTAAAACACAGTACTTTCAAGTACATTCCAGAACAGTTGACAATGGAAAAAAAAAACTCTTGATTGAAACTCTTATTTTACAATATTCTGTATGAACGAACCAGACTAAGAAATTGTTGGCTCTGCACTGTTAGCCCCCTCTTCATCCTCTGAATCAAACAGCAGGAGGCTCGTACTAGGGCTAACGTTAGCTCTATCATCCACGGTAGCTGCTACATGCTTAGCATCGAGGTGATACCGTAGGCTTGAAATGCTCCGGTGATATGCAAAGTATTTGCAAACACAACCGTTCTCGTATCAACACTTCCATCTGTTTTTTTTATTATATCTAAATCTCCCATTAGCCTACAACTGTCTGACGTCACCCAATGCACTCTGTGCACCTGTATAAACAGTATGCCTGGAACTTGTCCACTGAGAAACGTTCCACGGTGTAAAAAAATTATAAAGAGTGATAAAATGCGTACTTTTTTTAACGTAGGCCTAAAAAAAATTATGAATAGAAATGAATGCGATAAAGTCCCAGCCCTATTAAAAACACAATACATCAGGTGATTTATTTTGTGTGGTGTGTTACAACAATGAATAACAAAATGTTCTAAATGAATAACAATGTCGAAATTGTGTTATTACAGAGAGAGTTTAGTACCGATAAAAGGTACCGTTGAGTACCGATACCGAATTCCAGGAACTGGCACTGATACTGGTATCAGTTCAAATGTGAACGGTACCCAACCCTAGCCGTCGGCAGGGGGGGAAAAAGGCCCTTCTTCTTGCGTATATCGTAAGTGGCATGTTTGACAGATGGGTCGGCTGGTAATTCCTCTCTCTTTTTATCCTTTCAGCCAAGGAAATAATTTCCCCTGGATTCAAGTATGTGAGGGAAAAGAGAAAAAATACCAGCCCTTTCTCACAAACATGTCCTTTCACTTTTGTGCCAACAAAAGCATCCTTTGAAAGCGGGAAGTACACAGGGCTAATTGCTTGGAAGGACAGTGGTTTGAGAAGCGGCCGCTCTCTTATTAAAATTCCACAACCAGGTGTATTTCTGCAGCGACGGTTAGTCGGTGGACTGCGGGGGCTTCGTTAGCAGATCCCTTTTCCCGATGTCCGAAATAGACGGCAGAATACCTCACATAATGGAGCAGTGTGTCCTCCCCCTTCCGTGTGTCCCCCCCCCCCCTCCGTCCGTCTGTGTGTCATAACATTCAAATTTTCGCTTAGAACATTATGACACACAGGCGGACGAACGGGGGGGGGGGGGGCACACTGCTCCATTATGTGAGGTATTCCGCCGTCTATTTTGGACGCCGCAAAAAGAGATTATGCTGCTTATTCTGCCCGACAACACTCTGGGGGCTGGAGAGGTATGAGGAATGTAAACAAGGTTATTTTGCTTGATTTCCAGCGTTGCCCGCATGCCCCCCTGGATATGTGCTTATGGTGGAGCATAAAGTGCCCATGCCCCCATTAATCTCACTCTACTACCCCTCACCCCCCCCCCCCCCAACCCCAACCCCGCCTGCCTCCTTCCCTTCCCGGGAATTCAGTCTCATGGACGTGCATTGCTGCAGTAGCAAATCCCTTGGGTCTAAACCATGTGTTTGTTGCCTGATAATCAGACTGACTTGCATCAGGCCGTATCGCTTCGTCATGCAGTCTGAAAGAAAGTACTTCCACTCTGATCTATTTTGAAGGAAGGGTGTTTTCCAAGGATGGAGTCCTCTATCACTGGTTTGGGTTTCTCATAGAGGCATATTGTTCTCATACGTGTGGCTATGTTCACACTGCAGGCAGGTGGCCCGAATCTGATTTTTTTTTCTTTTTTCTTTTGCTCATACGTGACTTAGATCAGATTTTTTCGCGACAGTGTGAACAGCACAAATCACATGATCTTTTCAATTTTGATTTGGACCACTTTCATATGTGGTCCTGAATCAGATACATGTCTGATCTTTTGCAATGCGACTGTCTGAACAGTCATGTTGACGGACGGATTCTCTTTCGCTCTGACCGAAATCAGCTGTCAGGCAAAAAAGGAGGGGGGCTCTGCATCTACCTGAACGAAGGTTGGTGTACAAACTGCTCTCTTGTTGAAAGGCACGGCTCCGATGCAGTAGAGTATTTGATCATTAAATGCCAGCCAGACACGACCTGTTTCGTGAATTTACAGCCGTATTTATAGCCACGGCCTATGTACCCCCACATGCTAAGCTGCCCTTACGGAGTTACATGACGCTGTTAGCCCTCTGCAGAACAAACAACCAGATGCTCTATATGTGGTTGCACTTTAACCATGTGCATCTGCAACACACTCTCTCCACGTTCCATCAGCATGTCACCATTGCCACCCGAGGTGACAACCAGTGATGCCGGTAACGCGTTACTAAGTAACGCGTTATTGTAATCTGATTACTTTCCCCCGAAAATAGTAATCTAACGCGTTAATCTTTAAAAGCCAGTAATCTGATTGCAGTTACTTGTCCAAGTGGCTGTGCATTACTATTTCGTTACTATCTCATCATAAATTCATAATGCAGGCGGAATGCAGTATTTTATTTCGTTTTCGACAGTCAAAAATACATTTTGAGCTGTTTTTCTTTTGGGAGTGACGTAGTGTGGCAGTGAAAGGGTTACACAAGAATGTGTCCCGCGGGCCGCGGCGTGACTGGACACTCTGTCTGTGAGTGACTCTGCTTTGGTACAATCACATTCCCCATCCACAGTCTGCGAATCAGAGGCAGAGTAGGGCGGGTCTTCACAGCACGTCATGTGACATATGCGCCAATCGTGTGACAGCAGGGCTCCGTCGTCGGAGAATTCCACCCCAAAACGCTTGGCAAAATTAAAAGTGAGTTTCTGTTCAGACTTCCATCCCAAAACGCTCGTCAGTCACTACATATGCGGAGGAAACAAAATACTGTCTACCGCTAAAAACAGCACATCCAATTGCATTGAAAGCATCTGGAATCACAACACTAGCCGACGCTTCGACTAGTAGGTACAGGAGGACTCGGAGGCCAGCCAAACAGCAAAAGAGAGAGATTGTTTCTTTCCCTTTTGATTAATGTATATTTGATGGTGGCAGAGCAAAAGCTCTTATTTGCCAGATTTACAGTTAATTTACATGTTAAAGAGAGACTGATTGTATGTTTATAGAGAGACATTTATAAAAACAATTTAATAGTTACAGTTGATATAATTGAATAGTTCAGCCTGCATTTGTTAGATGTGAATGGATACACTGGTTTTGTAAAACCACTGGCTGGCTGCTCTAATGCTGTGAGCATCATAGACTGTTGCTTTACCATACTTGATGGTGCTGAAGCACTAGTTTAACAATTTACGTTATGTGCAGAGAAACAAGTTAAAAACAATTTATGCACTTTCAATAAAGCGCTTAAAAAAACGGTTGGGGGAACGACGACGACTTCGTAACCTAGTTACTTTCAAAGTAACTAAGTTACTCTGATAATCAAGTAATCAGTAAAGTAACTTGGATTACTTTTTAAAGGAGTAATCAATAATCAGTAATCGGATTACTTTTACAAGTAATCTGTGGCATCACTGGTGACAACACACTCGACAAGGTGTACACAAACAGACGAGGGACATACAGAGCCGGCCCCACATTGGCTCTTCAGATCACATTTCCATCATGCTGATCCCTGCATACTGCCCTGTGATGAAGAGCAAGGGTGCCACACAGAAAATCATCATTGTGTGGCCTACTGAAGCTGTCCCAATGCTTCAGGACTGTTTTGAAACCACACACTGGCAAATGTTCAGGGAAGCAGCAACAGAAGGGGACACTGTGAACCTAGAGGAATACACATCATCAGCCCTGGCCTACATCGGAAAGTGTGTAGAGGATGTTACAACCACCAAAACCATCACAATCCCTCCCAACCAGAAACCCTGACTGAATGCAGAAGTGAGCTGTCTCCTGAAAGCGAGGAATGCTGCATTAAGAGCAGGGGATGCAGAGGCACTCAGGACTATTCGACGTAGCCTAACGGCGGGAGTCAAGAGAGCCAAATTGGCCTATGCTCAAAAAATTGAGGGCCACTTCTCATCCAAGGACCCCCGGAGCATGTGGAAGGGCATTAAATGCATTACGGACTACAGCAGGACTACAGGACCACCACCCCCTCCAGGCACATGCCCTCGCCTGACGACTCCCCTCTCAGTGTGACAGCCGCAGAGGTAAGGACGACACTGCAGAGAATAAACCCCCGCAAATCTGCAGGCCCTGATGGGGTCCCAGGTAGGGTCCTGAAGGACTGTACTCACCAGCTCTCAGTGGTCATGACTGACACTTTTAACACCTCACTGTCCCAGGCCACCGTTCCAACATGCTTCAACACATCTACCATCGTCCTGGTACCAAAGGCCTCCACAGTGTCCTGTCTCAATGACTATCGACCAATCGCTCTCACCCCAATTGTGATGAAATGTTTTGAGAGGCTGGTTATGAGGAGCATAAATAAGGCCATTAACATAACAGCTGACCCCCACCAGTATGCCTACAGGCCAAACTGCTCCACAGCTGACGCTATCAACGCCGTGACACATCAGTCCCTCACACACTTGGAGAACAGGGACTCACTCCTATGTGAGGGTGTTGTTTTTGGACTTCAGTTCCACCTTCAATACCATCATCCCACAGACACTGGTGAACAAACTGTCACCACTCGGATTACCTCCATCACTCTGCAACTGGACTTTGGACTTCCTGACAAACAGACCCCAATCTGTAAGGATCAACAACACCGTATCCTCCACCATCATCCTCAACACTGGCTCCCCCCAGGGCTGTGTCCTTAGCCCACTACTTTACACCCTGCTCACACATGACTGCAGACCCCACTATGACAGCAATCTCATAGTGAAGTTTGCGGATGACACCGCGGTGGTGGGGCTCATCACAAAAGGGGATGAGTCGGCAACTCGGCATACAGGAAGGAGGTAAATCGACTGGGACTGTGGTTAGTGGTTAATGTTAGCTGCAAGCTAACCGTGGAAAAGCTCACAGCGAAGTGACTCCACGATACCAGAGTGGGGAAGGGGGGTATATTGACAAGGCTTGACAACAGAGGTTCAAAGATAACTGTTTGTGTTCAATAACGAGCCAGGAGACTAGAGCGTGTGTGTCAACTGCGTCTGTATTGCCAACCCATAACACGACATCATAGTTTACATCCTGGTCCCTGCTGGGATGTACCAACTCCACACACCACTGTGGGGGGGTTTATATAACATTCCCCATTCCCTTGAAACATCTCTTTTATTTTTTGATAACAGTTAACATTCCTTAGTGCAAATCATTATTAATACAAGAAACCCCATAAACGTC
Organism: Notolepis coatsorum; assembly: GCF_963971535.1. NCBI lineage: Eukaryota > Metazoa > Chordata > Actinopteri > Aulopiformes > Paralepididae > Notolepis > Notolepis coatsorum. The sequence goes on along the minus strand of NC_140182.1, from coordinate 82,061,215 downwards.
CTTATTTAAAACCCTAATAATATTTTCTGTGACTTTTCCTTTTTGATAAGAAAGCCTAGTGCTGGTTGAGCATATGCATACTTTATGTTGATGGCCTTTGTCTATAATGTGGCCACAAAAATGGAAAGGTTTAATTATTTTGTTTGTTTGCACTAAGTTAATACTTTGACAAATGTTGCCTATATTTTTCAGTAAGTTCGGTCTTTGTGTGCCAAACATTATTTAAGGCAAACCGCTGTAAACTTTTTTTTTTACCAAATAAATTAGAAGCATGTTTAAATCGGCAATGCCTCCCCTCTTGCTGTACCAAAATCTCTCCTAGCTCTAACCCGGTCACTGTCAAAATGATGTGCCTGATGTCAAACTGCCTCATTCTTTCAGTTTTTGCATGACTATGTCCTTGAGAATAACTGAAAAATTTGATTATTTTCAGGCTATATATCTTATGCTGATGTATGGTATTTTTGGAGTGTTAAATAAAAAAATTTAAATAAAAAAAACGTATACCGAACTGAACCGAAAACCGTGACGCCAAGACCGTGATACGAACTGAACCGTCGATTTTGTGAACCGTTTCACCCCTAGCGGCTATATATTCACTGTCATTTGCAGTGTTGGTGTAGTGCTTGTATTTATTTTCTGACATCACGATGCCTCTTGAGGCATGACTGTAAATGTAAAACGTAATTTTTTATCATACAAATATATTTATATTTATTATTATTATGATTCCAAGGATATCTGTAGAGTCGACGTGAATGCAATCACCATGATTCCTCCCAAATAAGGCCCTTAACTCATTGAGTGCCATGCTGTTTTCCCATCTTTACTCAATGGCGCCAGCGTTATTGACCATTTTCGCGATGTTGACACAGCGTGTGTTCTGTATTATAGCTATGAAGACAATAGTATGGCTCATTTGACAGGCACTGTTTATAGTCCAACATTGACAAACCAGTTTGTTTCTACATACTTTTGTTTGTGCGCTATTCCACGCTAAACATCGCCCCGTTTAGAAATAATCCAGTCTCGTTTTCTAGATAGTGAGATATGACATGTTATATGCATATGCGCAAATCTTTCGGGTTGCTCGCCTGAAACCTATATTATTTCAAATCAAAGGTATATACCATCTATACCATATATAGATGTTTCTTCACAAAATCATCAAGGGGGGGGGTCGTTTTCCTGTCATGTAACCCTGGTCTGCGATCATTACCAAAAGCATGTTTTAGGTTAGGTAAAATACGACGCTGTGATCAATACAAAAGCATGTTTTAGGTTCCGTAAAATAGACCTAAAATAGACCTTACCTTAGTCAGAAGGTACTCCAAAATGAATAATCCCAGTAGGTCCATCGCGATCGCAATTACTTGTGTGCATTGGGCATGGCTATAATACGGGAAACAATAGGTTTCAGGCGAGCAAATCTCAGACAGATGGCTGTGTTCTGATTCACTTTGAGGGGGAGGGGATTCCTGCAGCCAGGCACAGAGAGAGAGAGACACATTAGAGACTCAGTTCAAAAGGTAGGTGATACTGCCACCTGTCGGGATTTGATTGTTATTGCAAATTTAATGTAGGCAGAGGTGCCAGGGAGACACAGGAAGGTCCGCGCGAGTGTTTAGAAATGGGGAAATCGAAAACAAGAAAAAAGGATCTAAACCCGAGAAATCTCGGGGTTGCCGCTCAATGGTTGGATTTGAAACCCGAGAAATCTCGGGTATGGCGCAGAAAGAGTTAAGAACACGGCGCACACCAGTCTGTCCGATTTACGACTGCTTTAAATCCTGCTCTTAGCTAAGAGCGAAGCCCCAAGAAGGGACTGTTCGTGAATCCCAAAATCGGCCCGAAAATGTCTTAAGTGGAGCTACGACAAAAAAAATTTGAAACTTTTGTCTAAAGTCCGTTGGTGAATAACATTGCCATAAGATTTCTCTTACGACAACCACCGTCTTAGGCCATAAGAGAAACTCAACGATAATTATACCCAGATTCACCAACGCGTGGAGAGGCTGTCTTAACACATTCGGGGCCATTGGGATTAGACGGGCCCCACTCTATGAGGCCAGCTTTTCATTACAAGTTTTCACTGTGCGTGAGGTTGTTTGTAGAGCTAAATCTATATTTTATATTATTGCTATGTGTCCATTGTCATTGTCAATTGACAATATAAACCTTCCCTTCAATATGCCATAAAGAATATTTTTTTTCATCAATATGTTCCCGTTTTATAGCGTTGTGAATATGAACGTTATATCGGAATGGTCTGGGGTAATTCCTGCAAAGCTAGTTATATAGGGCGCTAAGCTAATAACGTTAAATCGATTGGCGTTGCGGCCCTACACAAGCTAGAGTTAAAAATCAAAATGCATATGATCGGTATCATGTTCCACCATGAATGCATGAAAGGGGGGGGGGGGGGCGGGGGAAGTCGTTTCTGATTATTGATTACCAATAACGGTATTCGTTATTGCAACATCATACGCTGACCGGGTGGATGGCTATGCTATACAAATAAAACTGACTTGACTTGACTTGACTATGAGAACAAGGCCCGATCAGGCTGAAATTGATGTCAAATCACTCTTACCTGTGGCCGGTTGGATTCCAAAAAGAATTTCCCAGTTATTTGATCGCCATCTGGTAGATCGATATGTCCATTGGCTGATGCTATATTCCTTTACTGCATACTGAATTCGGTGTCACAAAAAGTATTCCAGGCGATCTGGTGAAGCCATAGCTTTAGGCTAACAGAAAAGCTAACCCGGAGCGAAAAAAGAAAGTGACACCCGGTCTGCAACAGGGGAAACTGCATTCTCGAGACAGCGCCAATACCAGGATCGGGCCGGTACTGCACTTTCGGAGTCCCAATATGCCTTTTCCAGCCAAAATACAGCTCCGAGGCCAAAATTATCACAGCTGCGATGGCCACAATGAGATACGTCACTCATTGACAAACCTGAACGCACGTTCCCGTTTTCTTCATTTGCATACAGACACATCTCCGGCAGCTCCTTATAAAGCCAGCCAACAGAGACATGTGCAAATGAAATCCCAATGAGAGCGAAGAGAGTTGGGGCGCACCTGCAGTGCTGGGAGTGGAAAGGAGCTTGTTATATTATTTAGTAGCGTCAGCACACACACATGCACGCGCAAGCACGTACTGTATAGTCTACGTGCGTAATTAATGAACGCAGTAGGCTTATATTAATATTCTAATGACTTGTTTTATTACGAGATCACAGATACATGCGCTGCCCTACAGTACATACAGTACACATCTTAACGTGACATCTCCACAGAGTCGGGTGTGAGCGGACCAGACTCCACAGAGTCGTTGCGCACCGGTGTCCCACAAAAGGGTGCTTGGCATGTTGGTTGACGTCGACCTGCATTAAATGTAGTAAACTGCCATGATAAATGTAGGAAATTTGTATGCGGTGGTAAGCTTGACTGAAACCTCAAACGATTGCGGACATGCCACGCAGAGTGTACTGTGTACTGTACGTACTGTACTACTGTAGGGCAGCGCAGTATCTGTGATCTCCTAATAAAACAAGTCATTAGAATAATATAAGCCTACTGTTCATTCATTACGCAGGTAGACTATACAGTACGCATGTGTGTGTGTGTGTGTGCGTGTGCGTGCGCCAGGCAGGAGCGAACAAGACGGTATAAATATGGAATATTAATACAGTCTATTCCACTATAGATATATCCATGCAATTAGCTTTAGTTCTTATTTATTTATCCACTGTCATTTCAATGCCATAGAATGCCGTCTTCACCCGGATTTGTGTAAGCCTATAGGGTGCAGAGTTGACCATTTAAATAGCGCGATTGCTCACTGTTAATTGGATGGCAGGGTTCAATGTACATGATTGCTGTTCAAGTCCACCTACAAGGTCAAGGTTTTATTTGTCACACGCAACATCATACCGGTAAGATGAGCAGTGGAATGTTTATCCACTGGATCTTACAATGTATACAATAAGCAATGTCCAAAAATATAAATAAGAACAACAATAAATAATAACAACATTTATCTGATTTATTTATTTGTCATTTGCAGTGTTTGTGTAGGGCTATTATTTATTTTCGGACATCAAATGTGTCGTTGAGGCATGACTTTAAATATAAAGCGTAATTTTTTATCATACACATATTGTCATATTTATTTAAATTATGATTAATTAATTCCAAGGACGCCTGTAGAGTTGACATGAAGGAATCACTATGATTCCTCCCAAATAAAGCCCTTAAGAACACAGCGCACACCAGTTTGTCAACTTACGACTGCTATTCAGGGGTCCTAAATCCTGCTCTTAGTTAGGGCCGAATCCAAGACAAGGGACGGTTGGTGAATCCCAAAATCGGCCCGGAAATAAAAAAAAAAAAAAAAAAAAAAATGAAAAGTGGCGCTAAGACCAAGATTGGTCAGATATTTTGTCCTAAGTCCGTTGGTGAATGATACCCATTGTCTTTTGCTAGTTGTTCCAGACGCTGGTCATGAGTCTTTGTCTGTATCTCCATCTGTGGGTAATTTCCTCCATGTTCACAGTTGGATGGTGAGCATCTGCTGCTCAGGAGGCATGATGCGAGTGAGTCTCTGACCCACCAACACCTGGCGTCAGTGGCTGTGGTTCGTCACACCGTTGTGTACACGTATGTGAGGGGCCTCAAGTTGATTAGAATAGAAGAGAAGAGAAGAGAATAGAATAGAAGTACTTTATTGATCCCAAGGAAAATTCAGCACCACAGATCGCTCACAATGAACATTTAGTTAGTCAAAAGTCAAAAATAAGAATAGGAATAAGAATAACAATACAATTAAAATAATTAAATATATACATTCTAAAATTCTGAAATATATACAGTCTGAAAATATACAGTAATATACAGTAAAATGTAAATGTAACTGTAAATGTCCAGGAAGGTATACCTATAGTAAAATGTTAATGTACAGGAAGATATCCTACAGGGATTTACTCTGTGCTCAGTGAGGCAGTGAGTCAAAGTGAGGCGTTGTGCAGTCTGATGGCTGTTGGTATGAAGGACTTCCTGTGACGTTCAGTGTTGCATTTATGGCCTTAGCCTCTGTCAGGATAGTGCACATTTCCTATTGATTTATTATCACAGAGCGGTCCTGCGAAGTCCACACCTGTGACCTCGCATGTAGGGGACTCTGGTGAGGCCTTGCCCTGCCTTCAGAAGACAGATCTAGTGTTTCCTGCTTCCCGCAGCTCTTCTTCTGCTGTCAATTCACCACACATTTTGCACATGCATGTTGGCAGCAAATGTCTTCATCCAGGCCGTCACTCTGAACACCGTTTTCAGTTTACTGTACCTTTCTGATCATAACGCTGGTTTTAAGAGCTCTGTCTCTCGGTTAACAAGCTGCATAGTGACCTGGTTTCCAGACCTGAGATCGGATCTCACCTTGTATTATTGAACGTAGTCTTCAGCCCTTTCTGACTGATTGTGTGATATCAAAACACTAGGTCTGTTCCACCGTAGTGTGCTCTGCCCCTGCTCCAGTTAGACCTCTGTTGGGAAGGTCTCCTGGGTTCATTTACCCATGGCAATGTGACCATGACTCTGGGCCGGTCAGGGATTGGATCGCCTGTTCCTTAATGTCAAGCAAGCAGTGCAAGAATGCGGAAGCATTCTACCGTAGTGGCGTGCAGTAATGCGCCTTTCATTTTCCGCCGCCCAGCGCCCGCGTGCGTGCACCGGCGGCGTGCTCGCTCAGGTGCGTGCGTGCGCCGGCGTGCTCGTGCTCGCTCAGGTGCGTGCGTGCGCCGGCGTGCTCGCGCGAGGTGCCCGCGCATGCGCATGAGATCCCGCCTTGGTTCGACACGAGCGGAGCTCAATATATATAAGTCACCGCCCCTTATTCAGTATCTAGAAATAGCTCAATTGGCAAGAATGCATGGCTGTGGATCCTAGGGCTCGTTTGCTGGCGAGTTTGAATCCCATCAAATATTTTTTTTTTAACGTGATTTTTTTTTTAACGTGTATTCTTTCGCCGGTTAAGGTTAGGCATGGTTATGGTTAAGGTTAAGGTTAGGCATTGTTTCGGAGTTGGTTAAGGTTAGAACGGTTAAGTTTAGGCGCTGTTAAGGAGCTGGTTAAGGTTAGAGTTTGTCAAAGAAAATGGCAATATTCTTTCTATGGTTAAGGTTAGGCATGGTTAAGGTTAAGGTTAAGGTTAGGCATTGTTTCGGAGTTGGTTAAGGTTAGAACGGTTAAGTTTAGGCGCTGTTAAGGAGCTGGTTAAGGTTAGAGTTTGTCAAAGAGAATGGCAATAGACAGCCTATTTCCGCGCGACAGCTCCCAAAGCGGGCCTGAAAAGAAAGGCGCTTTACCGTAGTGGCGTGCGGTGACGAATGCTTCCGCATTTTTGCACTGCTTGCTTGTCATAAAGCTACACGCGATTGGATCTCAGTCACTATGTTTGCGACAAACTGTTTCCACTTCTGCGCAGAACTGTGTATCCAGTGTAGCACTATCATTAAGTCTGTCCACAGTTTTGTGGCTCCAAACACCACTCTGGTCATCTTTAGCTCACTCAGCTTCTCGTCTCTTTCCTCGGTTGGTGGGCCTGTAAGCCACAGAAATCTTATAGCATCCAGATCTCGTTCTGACAGTGATATTTGCCACTGCTGGTTCAATGCCGCGAGCATTCGGTTAGCTCACGTCATCATCCTGATAATACAGTCTCTGTATTCCTCCACGAGTTCAGTCTCCACCTCCCATGTCCTCCCGAGTTCTTCCATCTCCCGGTCGAGTTCACACAAGCTGTCCTCCTTCGCTGACAACACAGCCAGCATATCTGGCACACGGCTAACATCTGGATCTTCCTTTATTAATTCAACATCAATCTGATTCAGTAGTCTCTTGGTGGAAATCTGTATAGTCCAATGTTTCAGATTCAACCTCCCAGTATGTTGTTCTCCAGCATCCAGTCGCAGTCTTGCATCTCTGTCTTCGCCATCAGCCATACTGTATCTCCTGTCTCTGTCTCCTGTCCCTACTGTATATCCTGACCCTGTCTCCTGTCCATACTGTATCTCCTGACCCTGTCTCCTGTCCCTACTGTATCTCCTGTCTCTGTCTCCTGACCCTGTCTCCTGACCCTGTCTCCTGTCCCTGTCTCCTGTCCCTGTCTCCTGTCCCTGTCTCCTGTCTCCTGACCCTGTCTCCTGTCCATACTGTATCTCCTGTCTCCTGTCTCCTGTCCATACTGTATCTCCTGTCCCTGTCTCCTGTCCCTGTATCCTGTCCATACTGTATCTCCTGTCCCTGTCTCCTGTCCCTGTCTCCTGTCCCTGTATCCTGTCCATACTGTATCTCCTGTCCCTGTCTCCTGTCTCCTGTCCCTGTCTCCTGTCCCTGTATCCTGTCCATACTGTATCTCCTGTCCCTGTCTCCTGTCCATACTGTATCTCCTGTCCCTGTCTCCTGTCCATACTGTATCGCCTGTCCCTGTCTCCTGTCCTTGTCTCCTGTCCCTGTCTCCTGTCCCTACTGTATATCCTGACCCTGTCTCCTGTCCCTGTCTCCTGTCCCTGTCTCCTGTCCATACTGTATCTCCTGTCCCTGTCTCCTGTCCCTGTCTCCTGTCTCCTGTCCCTGTCTCCTGTCTCCTGTCCCTGTCTCCTGTCCATACTGTATCTCCTGTCCCTGTCTCCTGTCCCTGTCTCATGTCCATACTGTATCTCCTGTCCCTGTCTCCTGTCTCCTGTCTCATGTCCATACTGTATCTACTGTCCCTGTCTCCTGTCCCTACTGTATCTCCTGTCCCTGTCTCCTGTCCCTGTCTCCTGTCTCCTGTCTCCTGTCTCCTGTCCATACTGTATCTACTGTCCCTGTCTCCTGTCCATACTGTATCTCCTGTCCCTGTCTCCTGTCCCTGTCTCCTGTCTCCTGTCCATACTGTATCTCCTGTCCCTGTCTCCTGTCCATACTGTATCTACTGTCCCTGTCTCCTGTATCTCCTGTCCCTGTCTCCTGTCCATACTGTATCCCCTGTCCATACTGTATCTCCTGTCCCTGTCTCCTGTCCATACTGTATCCCCTGTCCATACTGTATCTCCTGTCCCTGTCTCCTGTCCCTGTCTCCTGTCCCTGTCTCCTGTCTCCTGTCTGCGTCTATATTAATCCCAGCCGAAGAGTGCAAGAGCGCTTCCTCATTCTTCCCCATTCGCCGGTAAGCAATGCGCATTTCCTTTTCCTTCGCCCAGGTGCTCGCCGCGCATGCGCATGAGGTCCTCGCTTGGTTCAGACCCCCATTCAACACGGTTAATCACAGATGCCAGAACGCGCCATATTAAAGCCTTTGGTTCATATTAGCAACGCTGGTCGCAACGCTGGTCAATCACATTAACGCTGGTCAATCACATTAATCACAGACATGAATGGATATTATGCCACAGCCGTGTTGCAGTCAGACATGATGGTGGATGAAACGGATGTATGTAGATGGTGAACAAAGCAGACTTTGTGGGGCATTTGAGGTGTTTACCATTACCAAACAGGGAACAGCTGTGGTGTTGTAATGGCAACATTAAACTGAAAGGCTGAGACCATCCGGTACATGTTTCTATTGTTCATGGGCGTATTATGGGGTATGTTTTATTGCGAAAATACTGTACATCTATGTGAATGTCAAATATGTGAATTTCAAAGGTTGTTCAAATGGAATGTTTGAGGTTGAGGGGTTATAAAATAGGCTAATCTGAGATTTATACAATTGATTTTGCTATAACAGTCTCCCCTGTTCAGACCTCTGGTGAGTGTACTGAATTAATAAAAAGTCACCTTCAAAGTAATGTGTGTCTTCAATTATTTTAATTATGCAGCAAAGGCCCAATCAGTGATCCAAATGTAAACCACAGGGTATAGTCTCCACCACCAGAAACAATAAGAAATTAAGGAGACTGGTTGATTGACTTCTTGATACAAGGACTACATTGACTAGACAACATGTAACTATGAGTTTTAATTGTAATTGCTGTATTGTGTGACCAGGGTTTGTTTACTTTGGTAATTGTATGTTTTGAGCTGTACTGTACTGTACCCATTCTGCAATCTGTTAATAAACATTTCAATCAATCAATCAATCAATCAGCTGCGTTGTGTTAACGTTACAAAGTACAGTTGCACGTTACAATGTACAGTTGACAGCTGGGCTACAATGCACAGTCGCGCGAAATTAAAGTACAGTTGACAGCTGTGTTGTGTTAAATTAACGTTGCAATGTACAGGGAAATAATGTTATGGCATTGCGAGTGAATCTGGTCCACGTCGCGATAATATACATGTATTCCATTTCGGCGTCTGAGCGGGGAAAAAGAAAATGCGCATTTGGAGGGCGTTACCGGGGCCAATCAGGGCAAAATGCGGAAGCGCTCTTGCACTCTTCGGCTGGGATTAATATAGACGCCTCCTGTCTCCTGTCCCGGTCTCCTGTACCTGTCTCCTGTACCTGTCTCCTGTCCCTGTCTTCTGTCTCCTGTCTCCTGTCTCCTGTACCTGTCTCCTGTCCCTACTGTATCTCCTGACCCTGTCTCCTGTCCATACTGTATCTCCTGTCCCTGTCTCCTGTCCATACTGTATCTCCTGTCCCTGTCTCATGTCCATACTGTATCTCCTGTCCCTGTCTCCTGTCCCTGTCCATACTGTATCCCCTGTCCCTGTCTCCTGGGTTTATAAGTGTTATAGCTTAGTCCAGGGGTGGGCAACCTTTTTAGGCACAAGATATATTTTGACATTTCCCCAGGCTGGATAGATCTGCCATCGCCTGCCAAGCAGACATAATGAGAATGACCACTGCTTTTAGGTGTCATTATAGGCTGCTAATCAGTATAATGCAAACATATAATGAGTCAATAACATTTATATGATCAAATGATAATAATAATAATAATAATAATAATAATAATAATAATAATAATAATAATAATAATAATAATAATAATAATAATAATAATAATAATAATAATAATAATAATAATAATAATAATAATAATAATAATAATAATAATAATAATAATAATAATAATAATAATAATAATAATAATAATAATAATAATAATAATAATAATAATAATAATAATAATAATAATAATAATAATAATAATAATAATAATAATAATAATAATAATAATAATAATAATAATACTTATGGGACAGTTAAAATGCAGATGGTAGTACTTGCTCCTGATTACTTTTTAACAGTTAAACAGTTTATTAACCTTATTTATAAACAAGTTGTGAGGATTCGCCTGTCCCTGGACCTTTTTCCTGTGTTTTCCCTGTCTACTCTCTTCACCAGCCCCCACCCTTGTGAGAACTTTTGCCTGCCTCCTACTCTTCACCAGCCCCCACCCTTGGACATTCTGTTCCTCTACCCTCACGCACCTGTTGGGAGTTTGCAATCTGCTGGAGAGTACTTAGGTTGCAGACTCCCCTCCAGTCCTTGTCGGGTCGTTCTGTGTTCTGGACTCTGTGTTCGTTCTGTATCTGTATCTGTGTACACTCTGTGTTCATGGAGTTCTGTACGTTACCATCCTGTACGTTACCATCACCTGCCGCGTCTCCGGCGTGAGACGACGTGCCAGCCATCACCACCTGTCGCGTTTGCCTGGAGTGGGACACCGTCTTCGCTCTCTAATTCTCTACGGGAGGTTTTCCAGTGTTCCCACTCCAGACGTCAAGCTGGCTCGTCATCGCTCCCGATTCCACGGGAGGAAGGCGTCTCTTCGTGATCCTCGTTCCTGGGGGTGAGGCTCGTCGTCGCTCCCTAGTATTCCACGGGAGGACGGCGTGTGCCCATCCCGTTCCCCTTGGACCCAGGCTCGTCGTCGCTCCCTAGTATTCCACGGGAGGACGGCGTGTTCCCATCCCGGTCCCCTGGGACCCCCTTTGTTCTGCGCTGCCCGTCTGCAGCATCCGAAGAGGAGGAGGAGGATCCCCGTGCCAGGCCCCCGCTGTCGGGCCCCTGTCCCCGTGCCAGGCCTCCGCCGTCGGAACCCTGTCCTCATCCCTGTAAGCAGCTCTGGCCCTCGCCCTGTCCAAGGCCTTAACCCTGTTCTCTGTCCCTGTCTCCAGCCCGCCTCTCCGGGCCTCTGTCCCTGTCCCCCTCTCCAGTGCCCCTGGTCCTGGCCCTGACACTTAGCCCTGGTCCTTAGCCCTGGCCCTTAGCTTTAGTCCCTTAGCCTGTTCGCCTCTTAAAGGCACAGTGCCGCATTTTCCATATTTCCTTGACTCTAGTGTTTTTGTGTTTTCCCTTAAAGGGACTGTGCCGCTTTTTGTTCTATAATAAATATTTGCCCTGTTTTGGCTTACTCTCATACCTGTCTTGTGTTGTGCGATTGGGGTCGGTTACAAACCATAACAGTACGACCCGACCAGTCGACGACCCCAGCCAGCACAGACAGTGTATGTGTGTTAGCCCCTGTTAGCTCCCTCTAGTTCCCTCTGGCTCCCTCTAGTTCCCCTGTTAGTTCCCCTGTTAGTTTCCCCTGTTGACTCCCCTGTTAGCTCCCCTGTTAGCCTCGTTAGCTCCCCTGTTAGTTACCCTGTTCCCCACAGCTAGGACTGTCCTTCCAGCTAGCTTGTTCTCCTTTGCTAGTCCAGGCCTGTCTGCTAGCCTAGCTCCGGCAGCTAGCGCAGCCTCTATGCCAGGGGTGGCCAACCAGTCAGAGACTAAGAGCCACAAAAAAATTACTGTGGTACCACAAAGAGCCACACCATATACCAGCGTTTCTCAACCTTTTTTTTCAGTCACGGCACCCTTCATGTGTTTATAGGTCTCACCCTCTGGCCTCTGAAGTTGCTAATGTCTTTTTTATTTGGGCCTCACAGGGTTAAAAGTACCCTGTGAGACCCACGGTTGCAAAATAACAAAATCACTTTTAGCCATTTAAAAAAATTATGTTTATTTAAAAAATGTTAAAGGGGAACTATTTTACTATTTATTTCACTATTTGGGCACTTTTACACAATTCCTGTGAGTCTATGGAACACCTAGGTTTTTTTCAAAAAAAATGCATTGTTTTGTATTTCTAATCAAGTACTAAAAACCGCATTTTTCTACCTCAAGATCTTAAGCCGTTTTGAGGCTGGGCTCCAACCACTGTGTGGCCTGGTGCCAACTGCCACATCAACTGCCACATTATTATGCAGCTGAGAAATCTCTGACATCACAGATATGCACATTTTCAGATGACTCAGTTCAGTGAGGGTGAATATTGTGAGAGGAGAATTGGAAGAATTCGCCAATATGAGAATTAGAGACATATATCCTATTAATATAAGTCCACATAGCTAAGAAACAATGGTAAACACTGAAAAAAGCCATTTATAAGATAGTTCCCCTTTAAGCACATGTATAGTCAATTGGTCCTGTTGTTCAGCCTCACAATGCTATTTGATAGTAAATGTGTTTATATGTCCCACCCTCTGGCCTCTGAAGTTGCTAATTTCTTTTTAATTTGGGCCTCACAGGGTTAACCTCTTAAGCCCGAGATATACAGTAAAAGTGTATATTTTCAGCATTATGTTTGTTTACCAATTATTTTAACTGTTATTAGTGAAATATAAGATTATAGAAATCTCAGGGCATTGAGTCGGAAACCGGCGCATATTGACAGGAGGAAGTGGCACAGCCAAAAGTGAGTGTAGTCTTTTGAAGGAAGAGACTCAGGGCTTTCAAATTTCGAAAAACTACCCTACCCAGCTCACACCAGCCCCTGTCAATCATCTGACTTCTGGATTTACTTTTTAATTTCTCTTATTTTTTGGGATTATCTCCCACAAACCTGAACGTTATTGCCATAAAACAGAACGCAGTTAGTTTCTCTACCTTTCTGTGAACGTCTTGCAAAAAACGGTGTTGCAATATGATGAAAAATGGTGGAGAAATTTACATTATAAAAAAGATGGCAGAATTCAGTACTGTATCTACAAAACCTTCTGTTTAATCATCTCCCCTTTATTCATTTGCTTAGATTTTTCAGGTCTGGTCAATTTTAGCATGGTGTTATTTACAGTCAAAGATAAAAAACATTTTAAATAGAATTGATATTCTCCTTTGGCTCATTACAATTCTAGTAACAGACACACTATTTCTGACACTGATCCATATATGTCCCTAGATTCAGATACCAAGAACATGCAAATGGACCATTTAAAAAAAAATTGTAAATGTTTATTCTACGTCCTTATGGAATGAGTGACATAAAAAAAAAAAAAAGTAAAAAAAAAAAAAAACGTAAAAAATAAATAAATAAAAATATTTTTTTTTTATTTTTTTTTATTTTTTTTTATGGATGGAAGAGCCGCACATTGACGGGCAAAGAGCCGCATGCGGCTCGCGAGCCGCGGGTTGGCCACCCCTGCTCTATGCTAATGTAGCAGTACAGCTAGCATAGGCCCTGTAGCTAGCATTGCTCTGGCAGCTACCCAGTCCCTCTGCTAGCCCCACTTTAGGTGTAGATTCCCCTGCTAGCATGGCCCAGTTTTTTTTTGTTTGTTGCTTTGTCATGCCCCCTGCCCCGCTGTCTGATTTTTTGGGTCGCCCGGTGGCTCCCGTGGAGGGGGAGGTACTGTGAGGATTCGCCTGTCCCTGGAACTTTTTCCTGTGTTTTCCCTGTCTACTCTCTTCACCAGCCCCCACCCTTGTGAGAACTTTTGCCTGCCTCCTACTCTTCACCAGCCCCCACCCTTGGACATTCTGTTCCTCTACCCTCACGCACCTGTTGGGAGTTTGCAATCTGCTGGAGAGTACTTAGGTTGCAGACTCCCCTCCAGTCCGTGTCGGGTCGTTCTGTGTTCTGGACTCTGTGTTCGTTCTGTATCTGTATCTGTGTACACTCTGTGTTCATGGAGTTCTGTACGTTACCATCCTGTACGTTACCATCACCTGCTGCGTCTCCGGCGTGAGACGACGTGCCAGCCATCACCACCTGTCGCCGTTTGCCTGGAGTGGGACACCGTCTTCGCTCTCTAATTCTCTACGGGAGGTTTTCCAGTGTTCCCACTCCAGACGTCAAGCCGGCTCGTCATCGCTCCCGATTCCACGGGAGGAAGGCGTCTCTTCGTGATCCTCCTTCCTGGGGGTGAGGCTCGTCGTCGCTCCCTAGTATTCCACGGGAGGACGGCGTGTGCCCATCCCGTTTCCCTTGGACCCAGGCTCGTCGTCGCTCCCTAGTATTCCACGGGAGGACGGCGTGTTCCCATCCCGGTCCCCTGGGACCCCCTTTGTTCTGCGCTGCCCGTCTGCAGCATCCGAAGAGGAGGAGGAGGATCCCCGTGCCAGGCCCCCGCTGTTGGGCCCCTGTCCCCGTGCCAGGCCTCCGCCGTCGGAACCCTGTCCTCATCCCTGTAAGCAGCTCTGGCCCTCGCCCTGTCCAAGGCCTTAACCCTGTTCTCTGTCCCTGTCTCCAGCCCGCCTCTCCGGGCCTCTGTCCCTGTCCCCCTCTCCAGTGCCCCTGGTCCTGGCCCTGACACTTAGCCCTGGTCCTTAGCCCTGGCCCTTAGCCTTAGTCCCTTAGCCTGTTCGCCTCTTAAAGGCACAGTGCCGCATTTTCCATATTTCCTTGACTCTAGTGTTTTTGTGTTTTCCCTTAAAGGGACTGTGCCGCTTTTTGTTCTATAATAAATATTTGCCCTGTTTTGGCTTACTCTCATACCTGTCTTGTGTTGTGCGATTGGGGTCGGTTACAAACCATAACACAAGTTCTGACTACCTGGGGAGAAAAGTATTTTAAGCATTGATATTATAAAACTATAATAATAATAATAATAATAATAATAATAATAATAATAATAATAATAATAATAATAATAATAATAATAATAATAATAATAATAATAATAATAATAATAATAATAATAATAATAATAATTGTTACAAAGGGTCAGATTAAACCGAATATATATATTTACTGCTTGAGATCCCTTGTATAATATTTGTATATCGTTTGATATCCCTTGTATATTCTTTGTATATATACACGGAATATCCCTTTACCTGGGTACAAACCAGACCATAATATTCGCTCTCCTATTGGACAGCGACCCCTAGGCGCCAACGACCATACACCCAATGGCAAGTTCAAAGGCAACGCCAAGGCATGTCTCAACATGTCCAGGTTTGCGCAGTAATACGAGACAGAACTGAGGTTGGCACTAGATAATTCACCTTACGTATAAATACGACGCAGGTGGAAACAGCAGCAGTTCGTTCATTACTAGTAAAGCCTTCACCACGAGTCAACGACCAAGTGAAGTGAGCAACCTTGCGTCTAAATAGAGCACTTAGAACATGTGCGAATAGGATAGTAAAGTGTCATAGTTTGGTGAAGTAACGTCAAGTTCAACCTAGTTTAATGTGACGGATAGTGCACAGGAGAATCTACACCGGCGAATGCAGAACCATTTTCTGGTTGGATTATATTGCTTTGGTACCGTGACTGCTGGAGCAGAGAACCGTCTACCCCACTATCGTGTGGGATCTACCCCAGTGAGGAGCATCCCTCGAGCCCGCCTCTAGGAGGAGGCTGGCTAGCTTTCATCCATGCTGTCGGGCATACTGGATTATAGCTGTTGCTTTGTCTACCGATCAAGGGAGTACTGCACTGGTTCCTGTATCTGGAACCTCGTTATTCCTCGTTGACCCAGACTTTGCACCCGAACATTCCTCTATCCTGCCGGCTTACACCCGGAGGGAACCCCCCAGTGTCTCCAGCTGGTACTAGTGTGCCTTATGTAATTGCTATGCTACAGGTGGCGTCAGTTTAGACCCATCTTACTATTCTCATTGACTTACGCTCTTGACCTACTTTACGTGTGTTCTTCGCCTTACAAGCGCGAGTATAATTCTCAATCTGTAACTTAACGTTGCTTGCTCTGATAATAATAAATCCCTCTAAATAGAACTTTATGTGTCATTGCCGTATTCTTGTGTGGGTGTTCACCATATATATTCATGTACTGTATGGCCAGTAATTAAAGTACATAACTAAGTAGTGGTTTAATAATACCATACTCTCAATACAGTCAGGGAATTGTACCCCTCAGTTACAATAATAATAATAATAATAATAATAATAATAATAATAATAATAATAATAATAATAATAATAATAATAAAATAATAATAATAATAATAATAATAATAATAATAATAATAATAATAATAATAATAATAATAATAATAATAATAATAATAATAATAATAATAATAATAATAATAATAAATACTTTTGGGACCTTTAAAATGCAGATGATAGCACTTGCTCCTGATTACTTCTCAAGTAATTACTTCTCTCGAAGTTTCCAAATGTTCTGACCATCTGGCGTTGCATGGTTCATCTGTAATTCTGATTTGGAAAGCCTGCAGTGAGCTGATAGTGTCCATCACACGTATGTATTTTCCATGCAGCTCCAAATTCAGCTCATTCAGCATATTTGTCAGGTCTACAAGGAAAGCCAAATCCATCAGTCACTGAGCATCGTCCAAATGTTCATATCCTGCGTGTTTGGACTGCTTCAGAAAGTCTTCCAGGCAGCAGCTCTCTGACTCCAGCCACCTCTGTGTCACTGTTCTCCTCCTGGTCAGCAGAAGGCTGTGAGGTGGCCTTGTTTTTAAAATGACACAATACATCATCGGCAGCTGAAAGAAATGCCTCCTTGATTATCTCTCCGTCCTGTAATGATTTCTTGTGTTTGGCAAGAACGTGGCTGATAGGAGGCTGAACGTGGCTGATAGGAAGCTGAACGTGGCTGATAGGAGGCTGAACGTGGCTGATAGGAGGCTGAACGTGGCTGATAGGAGGCTGAACGTGGCTGATAGGAGGCTGAACGTGGCTGATAGGAGGCTGAACGTGGCTGATAGGAGGCTGAACGTGGCTGATAGGAGGCTGAATGTGGCTGATAGGAGGCTGAACGTGGCTGATAGGAGGCTGAACGTGGCTGATAGGAAGCTGAACGTGGCTGATAGGAAGCTGAATGTGGCTGATAGGAGGCTGAACGTGGCTGATAGGAAGCTGAATGTGGTTGATAGGAGGCTGAATGTGGCTGATAGGAAGCTGAATGTGGCTGATAGGAGGCTGAACGTGGCTGATAGGAAGCTGAACGTGGCTGATAGGAGGCTGAACGTGGCTCATAGGAGGCTGAACGTGGCTGATAGGAGGCTGAATGTGGCTGATAGGAAGCTGAACGTGGCTGATAGGAGGCTGAACGTGGCTCATAGGAGGCTGAACGTGGCTGATAGGAGGCTGAACGTGGCTGATAAGAAGCTGAACGTGGCTGATAAGAAGCTGAACGTGGCTGATAGGAGGCTGAACGTGGCTGATAGGAGGCTGAACGTGGCTGATAGGAGGCTGAACGTGGCTGATAGGAGGCTGAACGTGGCTGATAGGAAGCTGAATGTGGCTGATAGGAAGCTGAACGTGGCTGATAGGAGGCTGAACGTGGCTGATAGGAGGCTGAACGTGGCTGATAGGAAGCTGAACATGGCTGATAGGAAGCTGAACGTGGCTGATAGGAGGCTGAACGTGGCTGATAGGAAGCTGAACGTGGCTGATAGGAAGCTGAACGTGGCTGATAGGAGGCTGAACGTGGCTCATAGGAGGCTGAACGTGGCTGATAGGAGGCTGAACGTGGCTGATAGGAGGCTGAACGTGGCTGATAGGAGGCTGAACGTGGCTGATAGGAAGCTGAACGTGGCTGATAGGAAGCTGAATGTGGCTGATAGGAAGCTGAACGTGGCTGATAGGAAGCTGAACGTGGCTGATAGGAAGCTGAACGTGGCTGATAGGAAGCTGAACGTGGCTGATAGGAAGCTGAACGTGGCTGATAGGAGGCTGAACGTGGCTGATAGGAAGCTGAATGTGGCTGATAGGAGGCTGAACGTGGCTGATAGGAGGCTGAATGTGGCTGATAGGAGGCTGAATGTGGCTGATAGGAAGTTGAACGTGGCTGATAGGAGGCTGAATGTGGCTGATAGGAAGCTGAATGTGGCTGATAGGAAGTTGAACGTGGCTGATAGGAGGCTGAACATGGCTGATAGGAAGCTGAATGTGGCTGATAGGAGGCTGAACGTGGCTGATAGGAGGCTGAACGTGGCTGATAGGAGGCTGAACGTGGCTGATAGGAGGCTGAACGTGGCTGATAGGAGGCTGAACGTGGCTGATAGGAGGCTGAACGTGGCTGATAGGAAGCTGAATGTGGCTGATAGGAGGCTGAATGTGGCTGATAGGAAGCTGAATGTGGCTGATAGGAGGCTGAACGTGGCTGATAGGAGGCTGAACGTGGCTGATAGGAAGCTGAATGTGGCTGATAGGAGGCTGAACGTGGCTGATAGGAGGCTGAACGTGGCTGATAGGAAGCTGAATGTGGCTGATAGGAAGCTGAATGTGGCTGATAGGAGGCTGAATGTGGCTCATAGGAAGCTGAACGTGGCTGATAGGAGGCTGAACGTGGCTGATAGGAGGCTGAACGTGGCTGATAGGAAGCTGAACGTGGCTGATAGGAGGCTGAACGTGGCTGATAGGAGGCTGAACGTGGCTGATAGGAAGCTGAATGTGGCTGATAGGAGGCTGAACGTGGCTGATAGGAAGCTGAATGTGGCTGATAGGAGGCTGAACGTGGCTGATAGGAAGCTGAATGTGGCTGATAGGAGGCTGAACGTGGCTGATAGGAAGCTGAACGTGGCTGATAGGAGGCTGAACGTGGCTGATAGGAGGCTGAACGTGGCTGATAGGAAGCTGAATGTGGCTGATAGGAGGCTGAACGTGGCTGATAGGAAGCTGAATGTGGCTGATAGGAAGCTGAATGTGGCTGATAGGAAGCTGAACGTGGCTGATAGGAGGCTGAACGTGGCTGATAGGAGGCTGAACGTGGCTGATAGGAGGCTGAACGTGGCTGGTAGGAGGCTGAACGTGGCTGATAGGAGGCTGAACGTGGCTGATAGGAGGCTGAATGTGGCTGATAGGAGGCTGAATGTGGCTGATAGGAAGCTGAATGTGGCTGATAGGAAGCAGAATGTGGCTGATAGGAGGCTGAACGTGGCTGATAGGCTGATAGAAAGCATTTAATATAAATTAAGTAGAATTGTGCATGGACTAAGTAAAACCCAGAATTGTACCCTTAAAAACTAATTGTAACCCCTTCATTTAAATTCAACTCCTTAATTTACCCTGACATTACCGATTAAGTTGTTTAAAGGTCCCCTGTCTTATAAATGGCCTTTTCCAGTGTTTAGCATTGTTTTCTAGCAATGGGGGTTTGTATCAATGGGGTCTGTGTCTCTAATTCTCATTTTGGCGGATTGCTCCAATTCAGTTGAGACAATATCCTCCCCCAGTGAACTAAGCCATTCTGACAGTGAACTAAGCCATTCTGATTTGACTCGCTCCCTGACGTCAGTAGGTGCTGCTGATCTGCATAACTAACGCCCCCTCTATGGTTGTAGCACACTCAACAACAGAGCGAGTGGAAATACTGACACTTCCTCAAACGGATTGACGTGGCGCGGGTGCCGACAGAGAGAGCAGAGAACGAGCGAGCGAGAGAGAGGGAGAGAGAGAGACAGAGAGGGAGAGAGAGACAGAGAGGGACACAGATGGGTGACTGTCACTCAAAGTGCTTTGCGAGTATGAGCGGAGCCCAGCCCAAAACAGCTTGAAATCTTGAAGTGGAAAAATGCTGCTTTAGAGTACATAGACTCACAGGAATTGTGTAACATTGCCCAAATAGTGAAAGGAATAGCAAAACATGGGACCTTTAACCACTGACTGAAATGAAGGGATGTTTAAGGAGTCTGCAATGTTTTAAGTACCTTGATTACTGAGTATTCTTGATTTTTATTAAGGGGTGTGTGTGTAACGGTGTAACGGTGTGTGTGACTCCTTCTGTATCACAAACAGTACTGTATTTGCAAATCTGGTATGTCATAAATGTATAGATGTAGCAGTACTGACTATCTGTATGTCATGTATGTCATATATGTCCTGATGAATTGAAAATGGGGGACCCTGATGTAAACAAGACGAAAGTCTTTCTCTGGTCCCCTTAACAATTGTGTGTATTGAGCTGTACTGTATTGTACCCATTCTGCAATCTGTTAATAAAGTTTTCAATCAATTCAATCAATCAACGGAGGTACCACAGTATATCCACAGTCACGATGGTACAAGTAGTTCAGTGGCTGTGGATGGTAAGCGGTACTGCAAGTAAACTCACTCCCCAGAGGCATCCAGACCCAATAGCAAGAAGTTAATTCACCTCTTGGTATAGTGGTCTGTGATGCCGCCCGCAACGCGGGAGACCGGGGTTCAACTCCCACTCAGGGCGATCCCTTAACAGGGGTCGAATCGACTAAACACAACGCAGACAAGATCACACCGGCTACATGTGCATACATAAAAAAGTGATTTTAAAGCATTTTAAGGGATTGTTCCCTAGTGAGACCTACACTTACAGTAGGTGATGTACATGGACTTCTTGAGCTCTGGCTCATTTAGGCCTATATCTCAACTCCCCAAACAGTGATGCTTTGGTAGGCTATGTGTGGACACTATTTCTATTCATGTATGATTCGACTATAGTAGCCATGAAACCATGGTTTTTAAAATGGATGTTTAATAAACAAGTAGGCATGTGAAGTTCTGAGTGTATAATGTAAGTCTGTAACTGTATTTTATGTGATATGCACCCCAAATAGGGATCCAAATAAACTTAAACTTAAACTTGAAAGTCTCCCTGCTTTCAATAACATAGCCCTGTTACCACCTGTGTTACAACTATCGTGGAAATTACTAAGAACAAAGGATGAGCCGAGTGAAATCATTCTGAGTCGAGTTAATATAAAATTATTATTAATTATTAATTAATTATAAAAAACATAGATTTATTCATCTGTGGCCACAGTGAAAATGATCAGTTTATATAAAGACACACATGTTTACACACACGCGTCTGACCAGAAAGTGACCAAGAGCTCTGGTCAGAACGTACATTAATACACAATTGAAATGACATACATTATACATCCAGATATGACAGAAAGGTAAACAAAATGTGCCCCAGTTAGTGAATAAATAACAAGATTGGCTCAATAGCCTTTGTTATGTCTTAACTGGGGAGAGAAATAGCCTTGGCACGGCTCTACGGCTCCCACACCTTGGAGTTCTTAAAGGGACAGTAGTGTCTGCTGTAGTCAGGCTAGTTCACTAGTTGGTCATATTAAACTAGTCAAGCTGTACAGAGATTTAAAGGAAAACTCCAACATTTTGGGAAATTTGCTTATTTAACATCTTCCCTGGAGTTAGACAAGAAGATACATACCTTTTTTGTCTCTGTGCATGCATTAGGCTTAGGGAACAGCCGCTCCGTTAGCGTAGCTTAGCTTCATCACTGGAAGTGTGGCAGAGTTAGAGTCTGACGTTCCCTACAGTGCCCTACAGTCACGAAATACACTCCAAATACAACTCCAAAACGTTCCTGTAAACATGTTGTGACCTGTGTATTTACCACGTGGAGAAAAAAAATTTACAATTACGTTTTCTAAGCAAATATACTCTGAACTATTTTTTGCCTAACCATACGTCTCTGGACGCAGTCAGTGATTTCTACGTGAAGCCGTGTTTGTTGACATTCTCATTCATTCAAAGGATCCGAACCGATTGAAGTTTATGGATACCATGACTTAAAATCCTCTTACCTTGACGATTAAAAGCCTCCCCAATTTAGAAAACAGTATTCCAATGGCTGGTCTTGATATCCTGCACGCTAACGGAGCTAACCAGCAACCGGACACTCAAGCAAATATAATGACTTCCTTTCTGGGGGGTTTCAAAATAAAAGAGCGACGTCTATAGCAGCGGAAACACGAACCTAAACTAACGTTACAACTAACCTAAAGTTAGTTTAGGTTTGTGTTAACGTTAGATAATGTACAAAATAAACGTATTCCGCTGCTATAGACGTCACTCACAGTCCCGTCCCCCCACACACACACATACTGTATGCATTTCATCAGAGAGGTCAGAGAGCAGGGTCGCCCACAGTACAGCGTCCCCCCTGGAGCGTTTTTTTTGGGTTCAGTGCCTTGCTCAAGGGCACTTCGCGGGGAGATCTTTATCTCATCAGGAATGTAAATGAGGGACCCTCGGGGTGTAGCTGGACGCCGTAGATCACCTCCTATAGATCCACTTCTGGATAGCCGTTATATATATATATATATATATATATATATTAATGCTGTCAATCGATAAAAATATTTAATCTGATTAATCGCATGATTGTCCATAGTTAACTTGTGATTAATCGCAAATTAATCGCATAAAAAAAAAGGAAATGATTGTATCTACCTTAAACTGATCTTTTTCAAGTTCCAAGTTTTAATACTCTTATCAACATGAGAGTCAACAAATGCTTGCTTTATGCAGCCATTTAACACAAAAGGATGACCCTCATGCATTGCAAATTGGCATCAAATTAAAAACAGAGTGATGCACAAAATAACTTAAAAAAAAATAATAATTTAAAACAATGAATAAAGGCCATGTCCAGAAAAAAACGATTTCGGTCGTATCAGTCAAAGTATTTTATCGTATGCACCTTTTTAATATAATAATGCAGGACCTGTTCAGCATTTATTTCTTGAGACGATTTCGTTTTTACAGAAAACCTTTTTTAAATGAAAACGAAAAAGATCAAAATCGTTTTTGTCTGGACATGGCCAAAGTGTGCATGAAATAATAGGGGACAGAAAACGTTAGGAACTTGTTACATTCACCCACACAATGGCTGAGGACTCACACCCCCCCCCCTCTCTCTCTCACACACACACACACTCTCCCAGCTCTCTTTCTCTCTTGCCCCTTCCTCATCTCTCTCACCCCCTGCTCTCTCTCTCCCTATCTCTCTCACACACACACACACTTTGAGGTCGCTTTCACACAGGGGCTGTTTGGTCCGGATTATCGGACCAGAATTCGATAGTCCGGTTTTTCGGGTTTGTGTGAATGCGGTCGAACTCGGTCCGCCGGACCAAACAGGCGAACTCTGGTCCGCCTGAAAACGTAGGTCTCGGTTCGCTTCATCGGACCAAACACGAACCAAATATAGGAAGTGCTTATTACCACTGCTCGCAGCATTCAATGCAAAACAAGCACACTGCATCTATCTCTCTATCTATCTATATATCTATATATCTAACTGTGCATCTTGGGAAGAAGGAAGAAAAAATGCGGCTTATTATATTGTTATTATTATATATATATATAACAACGTGGTGTACAAGTTGTTTAGCGAGAGGATGCCTGGTGGTAATCGGCTTCAATAGAACAACTCGCCTCCGCTGATCTGGAGTCAGACAGAGCTCGCAGTCCACACACAGACACACACACGCGCGCGCGCGCGCACACGTGGGCTCGCAGCCACACACACATTTCCACTGTCCAATAGACGAGCGCCCTTTTCGACCGCGTGACATTGTTCAGATAGTTTGGTGCGCCTGCTATGTGAACGCAGGCGAACCAAATGAAGAATGCAACAATGTTGCAACTTCACCACCAGAACCGCACCGAGTCCACCAACACTATATGTGAAAGCGACCTGCGTCAGAAACAAACATAGTATCAATGAGAGTATCAATAATTATTTCTGAGTGTAGTCTAGTAAAAAAAGTAAAAACAAAATAAAAAATAATTTTTTCTAAAAAGTTAATCGTGAGTTAAAAAAATGCGTGGCGTTAATAGAATCGTGCGTTAACGCGTTAACTTTGACAGCCTTATTATATATATATATATATGCAGACGCGCCACGCTCACTGACTCACTCTATTACATCACCTACTTCTGCAGAGAGAGAGAGAGATAGAGAGAGAGAGAGAGAGAGAGAGAGAGAGAGAGAAAGGCAAGCATGAAAGGTTCCAATGTTTATATAGCGATCGTTAATACACATTTTCCTTGTTAACTCTTTCCTCTCACGCTGGGTCCATTGGGTCCATTGGTGCGTGGTGAGACTGAAGCTCGCTCTGTCTCTCTGTGTCCTCCATACTGTCTTCACCTGCGCACACACACACACACACACACACACACACACACACACACACACACACACACACGCACACACACACACACACACACACACACACACACACACACACACACACACACACACACACACACACACACACACACACACACACACACACGCACTGAACAGTAGCTTGTTTGTGTTGCAGAATAATCCCTAATCAACAACCTGAACCATTGCTGCTTGGTTTCTCATTACAGCAGAGAGATGCATTGCCAGCTTGGCACAGAGTGAAGCCTGTCTGACCGCCTCCAGCAGGAACCTACTGACACAACACAGGAGAGGCACTGACAGCGGCATAGGCAAGTGCCACCCACCCACACACACACACACACACACACACACACACACACACACACACACACACACACACACGCACACACACACACACACACGCACACACACACACACACACACACACACACACGCACGCACACACGCACGCACGCACGCACGCAAAAATGGGGTTATTTTTTTTATTTCATTTTTGACAATTGCATACCCAAAGTAATTTGCCATTTATTATACTTTATACGTATAGCACATGCATGAGTCTGGTCTCTTTTGAAAGGTAACACATAACTTTGAGTTCTAATGAAATAGAGTAACAGAGGTTTGAACACACTGAAGTAAAAGTATTGTGTTCTCACATTTCTTTGTACTGGTTGCCGGATGCCTGTAAGTTCCAGCTGAGAGGTAGGAGCTGGAAAACATAACGGTTCCATAGCCTGAAGTCTTATGTAGTACAGATCCAAAGTTCATACAAATCCCACGGAAAATGAATGTTTTACAAAGGTTTTTATACAACAGGTAGTTACGACCATGCATTGTGATTGGTCGAGAGCGTTCTAAACAGTAAATATATTCATGATATACTCACAGTTAAATCACCATGAATATATATCACTGCGCTGGCTTTAGAATGTTGTTGAATGTTTTAACTGCCATTCATCAAACGGAGACTGTGTCAACATGACCTACTCCGCGGACAATGTTTAGTTTGATTTAACGTACCCGTTAACCATAAACGAGTGGATAGATAAAGAGGACGGGCCTACATCTACCGGTATATATCTCCCGGGGTGGGATCTCAGTGCCTTAACCCCTGGGATAGTGCGCACAGGGACGAAAGAACATTCGAGGACGCACTTTCTCTGGGGGAGGATGTATGTAAAGTATGGATGAGTCGGTCGCAGTCAACCAGCACCTGCTAACGGGTCGGACCCTTTAGCTCAACTGGTTAGTGCCTGTGGATCCTATGGTCACGGGTTCAAATCTCTCGGTAACAACAGCATTATTAGGTCTACTGTACATGCCAATCCAACGAAAGACGAGCACATACACACACACATACACACACGCACACACAAGGAAGCGCACGGGCACAGATACATGCAACACAGGCCAGAACACCCACACACAACGCAGGCCATGACACGCACACATGAGTATACTGCGGGAGAGAGATGTGCAAAAGGCACACGGAGAGACCAAACACAGCACGACCCGCGGACCACCTCTCGCTCTCACGCTCACACATGCGCTGCATGCATCATTTGAATATAATAGTGTGCTATTGTGGGTGCGATGGATAATAGCCGGAGGGATTATTATTATTATTACTATTAGGGAGACCACTGAGTGCCGGTTACTGTGCGAGAGCCATCTTTCTTTCATTAGGCTGCGTTCGGGGGCCCGGAGTCTGGCCCCCTAGGGGCCTTCATTACACGGAGAGCAGGACCCTGTGTGGCCCCGACAGTAGGCACCACATGTGGCATGGAGTAAGACATCGCTGTGGCTCCTCGGAGGTTACGGAGGCATCCCCCCGACGTTCCTCTTTGTGCGTCCCGGAGAGAGAGGAGAGGGAATCCTCAGGCCCGGGTTCAGCCCGCAGAACCAGAAATGGGCCGTTCACTCACGGGGACTTACTTTGCTCACAAACTGTGTTTTCAGTGGAACTCAACTCCACTTCTTTCTCACTGTTTTTCCTCCCTCTTCCTCCGTCTCTCTTCTTTGGTCTTTTCATCTTTTACATATCATCTTTCGTACGCCACGTGCGAATATACACGTGCAATTGGATCACTTGAATGACACGTCCCGCTGTGCCCCACTTCCAGCCCTCCGCCCCCCTCTCCCCCCGTGGGAGGAGCTGTCCGTTACCGGTGACAGACGTGTCTTTTCCAAATATTATTTCCTGTCGGAGATAAACCCGAGAGGTTAGAGAGACAGACGTGGTCCCGTCAAGTGACTGATGGATGAGCCTCTTTGAACAAAAAGGAGTAGACGGAGCCCCGGGCCCAGACCTGCAGGCGGCAGGAGAGGCTAGGAGTCGGGACCCCCCCCCATCCCTACAGCTTTTCGTTCTGAAAAACATTCTGTAATTAAAACGTCTGCTTATGTTAACGGTAGCTCCCTGTTTAGTTGGGGGGGGGGGGGGTTAGTCACGGGGCAGATGGAGTCGGGCTTTAATTCAGGAAGGAGACAGATAGACTTCACGAGATGTTTCACAGTGTGACGTCGGAGTCCGGTGAGGTGCGCAGGTTCCACCGCGGAGCCTCTGCTTGGCTGCTCCACTTTTTCCACCTCCTCTGTACTGGGATTCCACTACGGTTTCAAGTATAGCACTATGTCTAATTGCTAGTCAAATGTTAATATGTCTATATACTACTATGCACTTAATTTGATCTTACCTCATTTTATATTTTATTTGATCTTACTACTACTATGATTGTTACCATTTTTGTATTCATTATTGTTTCT
>NC_140182.1:82015748-82034135 GCF_963971535.1 Notolepis coatsorum | reverse complement strand
ACCGGCACCAGTCTGGACGGATCACTCACTGGCTCCTGCTTCCTCCTCCTAGTATCTGGACAAACGTGACCACTATTATCTAACATATGACTCTGTATGACAGCATGTACATTAATGCTGTATATACTGTATATATATTCTTATCTATCCACATCTGTTTACACACCTGCACATACCTGCCCAAGAGGTAGATTACTGATATCCATTCAAGAATCCATTGTAAAGCCATTATGTCATATTTTTAATACATCACTGGAGAAGGGAATCGTCCCACAGGAACTTAAAATAGCTAAGATCATCCCTATTTATAAAGATGATGACCCAGCCGTCTTCAACCATTACAGACCTATATCCATCCTTCCTACCTTGTCAAAAATACTTGAAAAGCTTGTCTATAAAAGATTAATTGAACATCTTAACACTATGATCGCCGATGACGAGTTAAGACGTCATTCCTAGCCATGCTCATTCTGCCGAAGACGGCTTAACTCGTCTTTGATGTCAATATTTCAAAAATCTGTGATCTAAATCATATTTCCCCTCCGGAGCCCTGAGACACACTGCAAAGCTCCACTCAACTCTCTAGCGGTTCAAGAGCGCCATCTGGTGGCCGATCGGCAGATCGCCAACCGGAAATGACCCTTTGAACCGGAAGTGCTCATCCATATGTGGTCCGGGCACTCGCTATCGTTAGAGAGACTCCGTCTTGACACAGTGAACATCGATCGGTGCAAATAACTCGAAAAAACAACATGATTTGGACGTATATACTATTATACAACCTGGAAATGGATCGGGTATTTCTCCATCCCATAATAGAAAAAAATTCTGTTCCACGCTCATCTGCCAGCGGCGCGAGGAAGCCACGGTAAGATTCAGCGTTATATTCTAACGTGTTCCATATAAACTGCTATGATGAACATATGACCCACTCTGGATGAATCATCTAATGCTGCCCACGGAATTATAAACGGCCCCCCGCCCATCCGGTCATCATCAGATGACACGTAGTAACTTCTAGAACCACATCCAGTTGAAATTTTCTATCTCGCGCCGATTGCTATCAAACTGTATTTGATCATCAATATAATGCATTTAGGGCTATAAATCACGTTCTGAAGAAAGCTGCAGAAAACGATAAAAACATACTTATACTTTAGACCATATTTTAGTATGAATATGTGAATGAAAAAGTTTAACGTTGCTACACCCTGAACAATACATATAGGACATTGAATGGGCCATAATAATGGCAATTTAGCAAAAGAATTAAAAAAGTTATAGCCCTGCAAAGAAGGGGAACTTCTCCATAGACAAATAGAGATGGCGAGGGATGGTAAATTATGAATTTAACCCATGGCGATCAAAGTGTTAATAAGCACAATATTATTTACACTCACCAGTACGGGTTCAGAAAGAAACATGCAACATATATGGCAATCACACATCTATTTAATGAAATATACAACGCTAAAGACAGAAAGGAAAACACTATAGGTATTTTTTTAGACTTATCAAAGGCATTTGATACAGTCAATCACAATATCCTCCTGCAGAAGCTCTCACATCTTGGAATAAAAAACAATGCACTGCTATGGTTCACCAGTTACCTTAAAGATAGACATCAGTCTGTATCCTATAATGGGATAAATTCTCCTTTTCTTCCTTTACGTTGCGGTCTGCCCCAAGGTTCAATTATTGGGCCTTTGTTATTTTTGTTATATATCAATGACCTCCCTAACGTCTCAGACAGGCTGTTGAAAATTGTATTTGCAGATGACACGAGTGTATTCTATTCACATAAAGATCCTGATACCATCATTAGGGTCATAAATGAAGAACTTAACAAACTATCAATTTGGTTTAAATGCAACAAATTATCACTAAACATTAAAAAAACGAATTTTATTTTTTTTGGTCTCAAATCTGTGATTTTTAACTCCTCATCTAAAGTAGTGATCAATGAC
The DNA here is from genome assembly GCF_963971535.1 of Notolepis coatsorum. Classification (NCBI taxonomy): domain Eukaryota; kingdom Metazoa; phylum Chordata; class Actinopteri; order Aulopiformes; family Paralepididae; genus Notolepis; species Notolepis coatsorum. The sequence goes on along the minus strand of NC_140182.1, from coordinate 82,032,168 downwards.
ATCCCCATAGCTAGGGTGTGTTCTACACGATTCCTTGGTGTTCTGCTTGATGAATCCCTATCATGGAAACCTCATATCACAGCCATAACTACAAAAATGGCCAAGAGTATTGGTACTCTTGGAAAAACACGTCACTTGCTGAGCACCGAGGTTGCCACAATGTTATATTACTCTATGGTTTACCCATATATCAATTACTGTAATTTAGTTTGGGGTAGTACTCATCAGACCAAACTTGAGCCCATATACCGTCTGCAGAAACGAGCTCTAAAAATAATCAGCTTTCAACGAAGTCATTCTTCTCAGCCTCTATTCCATAAGTTAGGTATACTCAGTGTTTATCAAGTGAATCATCTTCAGACTGGTTTATTTGTGCATAGTTCTTTAAACAGAGCCCTTCCCCCTTTTTTTCATGACATGTTTGCCCACAATCACCAAATTCATAATTACCCCACACGTAGTTCCCATTTGCTTAGACCACCCTTTTCCCGCACTTCCCAATCTCAGTTTTGTTTGCTCTACCGAGGGTCAAAGCTGTGGAACTCTTTACCTCCACATATTTTGGAATTTTCTTTTCTGAAATTCAAAAGAGCACTGAAATCTCATCTCCTAGATCACCAATATTTCCCATATGGACTTCCTTTACAAACTGTGGTCTGATGGCTTGTTGTATTTTGTTATTGTATTTTCGTTTGATTATATATTCTTTCTGTCATTAATTGTTTTCTCTATACCAGAAATGGTATGGCATGGGTGCCTGCTTCGGTGTCTATGTAGGCCTGCTTGTGTGTGTTTGTGGGGGGGGATTTTATATTTTATCTTGATATAATGTAATTTTGCTTCCTGGTGAATGCCACACGCAAGCCCCTAGAGGGTTTTTAGGCAATTCTCCTACACATCCCTTGTGGATTATATTGTATTATATATGTAATTGTTTTTATATGTGTAAATAAACAAATAAACAAACAAACAAACATAGTGATGGACACTACAACTCTGTACATACATCTGATAGCACTATTACTCAATAGTACTAATTTATATATGTTATATCCAGTTTAATCACATGTACATTGTATATTACTATTGCACTTTACTATTACATTTGCACTCTGGTTGGATGCCAAACTTATTTTCATTGTACTGTACTTGTGCTGTACATTTGAGTCTAAATCTAATCTGTCTTCTTATTATCTTATGCCCTGATTGACAGTTCAAAGAGCATCCCATCCTTATGTTAATACTCATCTAGCCTTTTCTTTTTGAGGCCTGCAGAGGCCTCTAACGCAGCCTCATCCTGGCTTGGGATCCCCTGCAGTATTCCAGTACATACATACATTGTCACGCGGTCCACATTACTGGCGTCACTTGTGAGGCGATGTGCTCGTAATAAAGTGGCAGGTCTTTGCCAAGCGGTGCTCATGACATGTTACATATTATAGTAGCAGTGATACATGTTGATATAGTGTGTTTATAATGCTGCGTCGTTAACGTCAGTGATACATGTTGATATAGTGTGTTTATAATGCAGCGTCGTTAACGTCAGTGATACATGTTGATATAGTGTGTTTATAATGCAGCGTCGTTAACGTCAGTGATACATGTTGATATAGTGTGTTTATAATGCAGCGTCGTTAACGTCAGTGATACATGTTGATATAGTGTGTTTATAATGCGGCGTCGTTAACGTCAGTGATACATGTTGATATAGTGTGTTTATAATGCTGCGTCGTTAACGTTAGTGATACATGTTGATATAGTGTGTTTATAATGTGGCGTCGTTAACGTCAGTGATACATGTTGATATAGTGTGTTTATAATGCAGCGTCGTTAACGTCAGTGATACATGTTGATATAGTGTGTTTATAATGCAGCGTCGTTAACGTCAGTGATACATGTTGATATAGTGTGTTTATAATGCAGCGTCGTTAACGTCAGTGATACATGTTGATATAGTGTGTTTATAATGCAGCGTCGTTAACGTCAGTGATACATGATGATATAGTGTGTTTATAATGCAGCGTCGTTAACGTCAGTGATACATGTTGATATAGTGTGTTTATAATGCAGCGTCGTTAACGTCAGTGATACATGATGATATAGTGTGTTTATAATGCTGCGTCGTTAACGTCAGTGATACATGTTGATATAGTGTGTTTATAATGCAGCGTCGTTAACGTCAGTGATACATGTTGATATAGTGTGTTTATAATGCTGCATCGTTAACGTCAGTGATACATGTTGATATAGTGTGTTTATAATGCAGCGTCGTTAACGTCAGTGATACATGTTGATATAGTGTGTTTATAATGCTGCGTCGTTAACGTCAGTGATACATGATGATATAGTGTGTTTATAATGCAGCGTCGTTAACGTCAGTGATACATGTTGATATAGTGTGTTTATAATGCGGCGTCGTTAACGTCAGTGATACATGTTGATATAGTGTGTTTATAATGCGGCGTCGTTAACGTCAGTGATACATGTTGATATAGTGTGTTTATAATGTGGCGTCGTTAACGTCAGTGATACATGTTGATATAGTGTGTTTATAATGCTGCGTCGTTAACGTCAGTGATACATGTTGATATAGTGTGTTTATAATGCGGCGTCGTTAACGTCAGTGATACATGTTGATATAGTGTGTTTATAATGCGGCGTCGTTAACGTCAGTGATACATGTTGATATAGTGTGTTTATAATGCAGCGTCGTTAACGTCAGTGATACATGTTGATATAGTGTGTTTATAATGCAGCGTCGTTAACGTCAGTGATACATGTTGATATAGTGTGTTTATAATGTGGCGTCGTTAACGTCAGTGATACATGTTGATATAGTGTGTTTATAATGCAGCGTCGTTAACGTCAGTGATACATGTTGATATAGTGTGTTTATAATGCAGCGTCGTTAACGTCAGTGATACATGTTGATATAGTGTGTTTATAATGCTGCGTCGTTAACGTCAGTGATACATGATGATATAGTGTGTTTATAATGCTGCGTCGTTAACGTCAGTGATACATGTTGATATAGTGTGTTTATAATGCTGCGTCGTTAACGTCAGTGATACATGTTGATATAGTGTGTTTATAATGCCGCGTCGTTAACGTCAGTGATACATGATGATATAGTGTGTTTATAATGCAGCGTCGTTAACGTCAGTGATACATGTTGATATAGTGTGTTTATAATGCAGCGTTGTTAACGTCAGTGATACATGTTGATATAGTGTGTTTATAATGTGGCGTCGTTAACGTCAGTGATACATGATGATATAGTGTGTTTATAATGCAGCGTCGTTAACGTCAGTGATACATGTTGATATAGTGTGTTTATAATGCTGCATCGTTAACGTTAGTGATACATGTTGATATAGTGTGTTTATAATGCAGCGTCGTTAACGTCAGTGATACATGATGATATAGTGTGTTTATAATGCAGCGTCGTTAACGTCAGTGATACATGTTGATATAGTGTGTTTATAATGCAGCGTCGTTAACGTCAGTGATACATGATGATATAGTGTGTTTATAATGCAGCGTCGTTAACGTCAGTGATACATGTTGATATAGTGTGTTTATAATGCAGCGTTGTTAATGTCAGTGATACATGTTGATATAGTGTGTTTATAATGCAGCGTCGTTAACGTCAGTGATACATGTTGATATAGTGTGTTTATAATGCGTTAACGTCATTGAGACGTGTGTCTGCCGGTCCTGTCCATACATTAGGGGAATGTCAGTGGGTAATCCTTATCGCACATCTGCATCCCCCGTTCACTTGGATGTCTTAATGCGTGGCTGAACAACCGTCCCGGTCTTTTGCTTTGGGTTGTGCGTGTCAGCTAACGTGTTAATGGTGTGCATTCATGTAAACTCAATGGGAGCTAGAAAGAGGGTGTATGTGTGTGTATGTGTATGTGTATGTGTTGTGTGTGAATGTGTATGCGTATGTTCGTATGCGTATGCGTATTCGTATGTGTATGTGTATGTGTATGTGTATGTGTGTGTGTATGTGTATGTGTATGAGTATGTGTATGTGTGTGTGTATGTGTATGTGTATGTGTTTGTGTATGTGTGTGTGTATGTGTATGTGTATGTGTGTGTGTATGTGTATGTGTATGTGTATGTGTATGTGTGTGTGTATGTGTATGTGTATGTGTGTGTGTATGTGTATGTGTATGTGTATGTGTATGTGTGTGTGTATGTGTATGTGTATGTGTATGAGAGTATGTGTGCATAGTGTTTACTTGTACAGAGTTTTTCTCCACTTGCTCACGGACCTTGCCATATAGTTTTGGCATTTCAATTTGGCTAAGGAGGCTGAGAGGAGACTTGCTTTAGTGCAGCAACAGGCTAACATTAGCCGCTAAGCTAACGTTCTAACGTGACTCCGCGGCACCAGTTCCATTAGTGAGGAAAGGGGAGGGGGGGTTATATTGACGAGGCTTGACAACAGAGGTTCAAAGATAACTTCACATTTATTGGCTATTCGTTTCTTTATATCACTTTATCCACCGGGCTGCTGCCGTTTCCAACTCTGTGTTGACAATGACATCCTGGTGTGACCATACCGTCCAGCCCTAATGTGGATGTGTATGTGTATGTGCATGTGGATGTGCATGTGTATGTGCATGTGTATGTGCATGTGTATGTGTATGTGTATGTGTATGTGTATGTGCATGTGGATGTGTATGCGTGCATGTGTGTGTCTGGCTGTGTGTGTGTGTGTGTGTGTGTGTGTGTGTGTGTGTGTGTGTGTGTGTGTGTGTGTGTGTGTGTGTGTGTGTGTGTGTGTCTCGCTGTGCATATGTGTGTGTGTGTGTGTGTGTGTGTGTGTGTGTGTGTGTGTGTGTGTGTGTGTGTGTGTGTGTGTGTGTGTGTGTGTGTGTGTGTGTGTGTGTGTGTGTGTGTGTGTCTGTCTGTCTGGCTGTGCAATGTGTGCGTGTGTGTGTGTCTGGCTGTGTGTGTGTGTGTGTGTGTGTGTGTGTGTGTGGCTGGCTGTGTGTGTGTGTGTGTGTGTGTGTGTGTGTGTGTGTGTGTGTGTGTGTGTGTGTGTGTGTGTGTGTGTGTGTGTGTGTGTGTGTGTGTGTGTGTGTGTGTGTGTGTGTGTGTGTGTGTGTGTGTGTGTGTGTGTGTGTGGCTGTGTGTGTGCGTGTGCATGGCCTCTTAATGTGTTAATGGCTTCTCTCTGTCAGAGTAATGAGCTCAGTCAGGTGTGTCTGAACGCCAACCTGCAGCTCTGAGCCTGCCGGGACAGGGGCCCAGTGGAACCCCCTCTGAGCCTGCCGGGACAGGGGCCCAGTGGAACCCCCTCTGAGCCTGCCGGGACAGGGGCCCAGTGGAGCCCCCTCTGAGCCTGCCGGGACAGGGGCCCAGTGGAACCCCCTCTGAGCCTGCCGGGACAGGGGCCCAGTGGAGCCCCCTCTGAGCCTGCCGGGACAGGGGCCCAGTGGAACCCCCTCTGAGCCTGCCGGGACAGGGGCCCAGTGGAGCCCCCTCTGAGGGCCCTTTCTCACTCACTCATTCTGTCCGTACCGGTCGCGTACCGCCCTCATTCCGGGTCAGAGTGCGAACCCCCCCCCCCCCCCCCCTCCTCTCCCCCCTCTAGTTTGTGTAAACACTGCAGTCTTGGTTCGCTTCGGGTTCTGTTTACGGTTTGCCTTTTGAGCGTTTACGCTTGCCGTAGGCGATGATGTCACGTTCAAAAATGTAAACAGGAATGTCTTAACACGACTGCGGACTCTGGATGCTGATATAAAATGAACAAATTGCCAATAAATATGAAGTTATATTTGAACCTCTGTTGTCAAGCCTTGTCAATATAACCCACCCCATTTTATCACGAATGGATGGTGTTGTAGAGTCCGCTTTTGAGCGTTTTAACGATAGCGCTAAGCTAACGGCTAAACGCTAGTTAGCTTAGCCTTTACTAGTAACATCGCTGCATCGATTATATGCATTATATTGAATGTCATTGATCTACTGGTCGACCACGGCCGACTGGTTGGGCACCACTGGTCTAATAGAAATAAATGCATTCGAACAAGAAAGTATAGTATACAGCAATGGCTAACGGCTAACGCTAGTTAGCTAGCCTGTTCAGAAGCTAACATTATCCCATCGCTTGTGGCAATTATATTGCATGTCATTGATCTACTGGTCGACCACGGCCGACTGGTTGGGCACTACTGGTCTAATAGAAATAAATGCATTCGAACAATGTATAGACATAGCAATGGCAAACAAAATTGCCAGGCCTAACCGCCCCCACTAGTGCGCACCTGAGACCACCTATTTCACCGGCCCCGGTTCAGCGCCCCCGGGGACGAATCAGCGGGGGGCGGGGACGGGGGACAGCGTTCTCACTCAGACAGACACACCCTTTTCTGATGCGACAGAACCCCATCTGAGACTGCCGGGACAGGGGCCCAGTGGAACCCCCTCTGAGCCTGCCGGGACAGGGGCCCAGTGGAACCCCCTCTGAGCCTGCCGGGACAGGGGCCCAGTGGAACCCCCTCTGAGCCTGCCGGGACAGGGGCCCAGTGGAACCCCCTCTGAGCCTGCCGGGACAGGGGCCCAGTGGAACCCCCTCTGAGCCTGCCGGGACAGGGGCCCAGTGGAACCCCCTCTGAGCCTGCCGGGACAGGGGCCCAGTGGAACCCCCTCTGAGACTGCCGGGACAGGGGCCCAGTGGAACCCCCTCTGAGCCTGCCGGGACAGGGGCCCAGTGGAACCCCCTCTGAGCCTGCCGGGACAGGGGCCCATCCCACGCGGCCTCTGGGACCCACAGGGGTCTGCTTCTGTGTGAGACGGTATACGGTTGCTTTAATAACCCATGTGTCTACGTGTTTCTGTGTGTAGTCTATGTATGCGCTCGGGTACCGTAAGGGGGGGGGGTGTAAAGCCGGCGTATTATTCCCAGGTATAGTGTGTGGAATGTGGGTTGAAGGCGTTGACTTCTCACCCCGTTCCTGAATGTACACACAGAGAGGTACCGTGCGCCTGTGGTGGTGAATGGCCTCTGTGTGTCATGAAGTGTGTATGTGTGTATCTGTGATATCAGAGCCCTGGTCTGTGAGGGGGAAGCCGGGGGAGGCCTGCGGCTGGCTTGTGTTATTCCTGGGATCATTAATGGCCGCCGCTGCTGTGTCAGGCCCGAGGAAACTATAAAAGGAAGGAAGGGTCGTCCGCGTCAGAACACCGGCGTTCCAAAGCTCTGGTGCCAGTGAAGCCTGTATTCAAATTCAAAATATACAACCTATCTGAGGAACTATACATCAACCAACACATCAAACGTTAGCTAGTTAACAGTGCAACAAATTGCAGGTGATTCTGAAGTGGTGACCCCTCCTTCTTTTATAGTTTCCTTGGTCAGGCCTCTCTCTTTGCTCTCTTTGCTACCACGCAGCCTGCATGTTTATTTACATCGCGTACGCGTCTACTGTGTATGAGAAGGTGACTGTCTCGTCTGCCCGGACATACCCCCGGGGGGAATGAGAAGAAGATGGCGTAGGAAAGACGGTAAAACAGCAGCGGAGGATGATTGATGTTATTGGGAATTATAAGATGATGTGGAACAGAGGGAGAGACTGTGAGAAAGCCTTTATTTACAAACAGACAGACAGACAGACAGACAGATGACAGACGGGCCGGTTCCTCACAAAGTGCTGACTGTACGGAGCCTCCGCTCGGACCTGACGCGGGGGTCCCACGCATTCTCGCTCCGTCAGGCCACAATGAGGAGACTGTACGCGTCCCAGAAAAGGTGCGAAAACATTCCTGTTATCATGATGGAAAACTCTCCCAGCTGTCAGCGAACGGGGGGAAATATTATGAGTCCGTCTGTCGGACCCGTGTGCGTTACCCCGAGACAATCCTGCGTTGTTTATTTTCTGAAACAGTAGAGGTGCCGCTTCCCACATCACACAGAGCAGGGTCCCTGAGCCACGGAGTCCGGCTCACCACCGCCTCCGCATGTGGATGTGTTTTGAAGGAGAGGGGAGAAGGGAGGAGAAGTATGCACGTGTGTGTGTGTGTGTGTGTGTGTGCGTGCGCGTGCGTGTGTGTGTGTGTGTGTGTGTGTGTGTGTGTGTGTGTGTGTGTGTGTGTGTGTGTGTGTGTGTGTGTGTGTGTGTGCGTGCGTGCGTGCGTGCGTGCGTGCGTGCGTGCGTGCGTGCGTGCGTGCGTGCGTGTGTGTGTGAGACTGTGTGCATGTAGCGGTGAGTGTATGTATGTGTGTGTATGTGTACATACTTGTTGGTTTGTGCATGCATGTGTTTGCGTCTGAGCGTTTGTGTGTGTGTGTCCATATCTGTGTGTATTTGTGTGTGTGTGTGTGTGTTTGTGTGTCCATGTCTGTGTGTGTATGTGTATGTGTGTCCATGTCTGTGTGTGTATGTGTGTCTATGCCTGTGTGTGTGTCTGCGTGTGTGTGTGCGTGTGTGCGTGTGTGTGTGTGTTTGTGTGTGTGTGTGTGTGTGCGTGTGCGTGTGCGTGTGCGTGTGTGTGTGTGTGTGTGTGTGTGTGTGTGTGTGCACACGCGGTGTAGGGTTAGTTTACACTGGGGGTGTGTACGAGGCAGAGGGAATGACTTTCAGGATTAGCTGGGGATCAGTGGATGATGATTATAATTACAACAACATGGAAATCCTAACTTTTAACCGCAAAATTTACAAGATTGCCATTGTTTGTTTAGTCTAAACCAGCTGAGGAGTCAGTTACTGTATACGCCTCACAGTCTGTCGCAGGCAACACACTGCATTCATAAAAGAGTCGAAAACAAGTCAACTCTGTTGATATTTTCACAGTCTATTCATTTCCTTTGTTTATTGATTGATTGATTGATTGATTGATTGATTGCAAACTTTATTAACAGATTGCAGAATGGATACAATACAGTACAGCTCAATACACACAATTGTTAAGGGGATGCAGACCAGAGAAAGACTGTCGTCTTGTTTACATCAGGGTCCCCCATTTTCAATTCATCATAACATAATATATGACATACATGACATACAGATAGACAGTACTGCTTACATCTATACATTTATGACATACCAGATTTACAAATACAGTACTGTTTTTGATACAAGAAGAGTCTAAAAAAGAGAGTATATACATTTGTACAAGAAACTGTACATTGGAGGAGGTTGGTAGGAAGGAGGTTGGTAGGAGGGGTGGGGGGGAAACTGTACATTGGAGGTGGTGGGGTGGGGGGGGGTGGGTAGGCGGAGGGGGGGGGGGGGGGGCTAACTGTACATTGGATTATCAACTAAACCGTAGAAGAGGGTCTCGTGTATTATTGGGTTTAATAGGACATTTATTTTACATTGGAGGGGGTTGCGTTAGGACATTTACAGGGGCCAGTTTCGAATTGCAGTCTCTCGTAGGTGCTCTTTGAGAGTGGTTTTGAAAGTGGGTAGTGATTCACATTCCTTTACAGCTGTGGGTAGGGCGTTCCACATTGATGTGGCATAATTGCGAAACGTGTTTAGTCGCTTGTTTGAGCCGAATCTGGGTTTAACATGATTTGTGGAGCTCCCTCTGGTGTTGTGATCGTGGTATTCACTGACCTTTGGGAAGTGTTTCGACATGTACATGGGTACCTTAGTCGTGTAGTGTATCTTGTAGACCAGGCCCATTGCAAGTTGCTGTACTCTGTCGTCTACTCTAAGCCATCCTTATGTCATCCATTCTTGTTTTTTAAGTACTCATTTAAGTGCTCAGTCATAGCCGGTATTAAGAGAATTGTGACTTGGATTCTGTCTTAACCGCAGTCAACAAGCGACGCATTTCCTGGTGAGAACAGTGAAGTTTAGAGGAGTGTTTTTTTTTAGGTTGCCAGTTCGAACCCCCAGATCAGCAGGGAATTGAGTAATGCTATTTTCTCCTCCCTCAATGACCACAGCTGAAGTGCCCATGAGCAAGGCACCTAACTGCTCCAGTGGAGCTGCCGCTAATGTCCCCAGTCATGGAAGACTGTTTTTGGATTGGGAATCTCCCAGGTGTGAATGTGTAGAACTGTGTCAATGTATGCAAAGTGTTGAGGAGCAGCTACTGACCACATCCTCCCTGGTATCAGTGTTGAGGAGCAGCTACTGAACACATCCTCCCTGGTATCAGTGTTGAGGAGCAGCTACTGAACACATCCTCCCTGGTATCAGTGTTGAGGAGCAGCTAGTGAACACATCCTCCCTGGTATCAGTGTTGAGGAGCAGCTAGTGAACACATCCTCCCTGGTATCAGTGTTGAGGAGCAGCTACTGAACACATCCTCCCTGGTATCAGTGTTGAGGAGCAGCTACTGAACACATCCTCCCTGGTATCAGTGTTGAGGAGCAGCTACTGAACACATCCTCCCTGGTATCAGTGTTGAGGAGCAGCTACTGAACACATCCTCCCTGGTATCAGTGTTGAGGAGCAGCTACTGAACACATCCTCCCTGGTATCAGTGTTGAGGAGCAGCTACTGAACACATCCTCCCTGGTATCAGTGTTGAGGAGCAGCTACTGAACACATCCTCCCTGGTATCAGTGTTGAGGAGCAGCTACTGAACACATCCTCCCTGGAGGGGAAAACAGATCCACATTGTGTGACTTGATATGACTATCGCTGCTGTCGGGACAAAACCTCATAACTCCAAAAACCCAACTTTTCAGCAGATGAAAAAAACTAACACAGATTTGAGGGTGAATAGAGTTAAGAGGTTTAGACAGATGATCGGTTTAATGCTTTCCCATTGTTTAAACTTTGTAAAACCCACACACACATATGGAGGATGATCTACCGAGTTGATTTATATAATAAAAAAAAATTCAAAAAATGGAGTTATGAGGTTTTGTCCCAACAGCAGCGCTATACAAGACTACAAGACTACAAGACTATACAATACTATACAATACTATAAGACTATACAATACTATAAGAATATACAAGACTACAAGACTATACAATACTATACAATACTATAAGAATATACAATACTATACAATAATATAAGACTATACAAGACTACAAGACTATACAATACTATACAATACTATAAGACTATACAATACTATACAATACTATAAGACTATACAATACTATACAATAATATAAGACTATACAAGACTACAATACTGCAAGACTATACAAGACTATACAATACTATACAATAATATAATCCTATACAATACAATACTATAAGACTATACAAGACTACACGACTATACAATACTATACAATAATATAAGACTATACAATACTATACAATACTATAAGACTATACAATACTATACAAGACTACAAGACTATACAATACTATACAAGACTACAAGACTATACAAGACTACAAGACTATACAATACTACAAGACTATACAATACTATACAATACTACAAGACTACAAGACTATACACGACTACAAGACTATACAAGACTATACAATACTACAAGACTATACAAGACTACAAAATGACAATACTATACAAGACTACAAGACTATACAATACTACAAGACTATACAATACTATACAAGCCTACAAGACTACAAGAATATACAAGACTACAAGACTATACAATACTATACAATACTACAAGACTATACAATACTATACAAGAGTGCAAGACGATACAAGACTACAAGACTATACAATACTATACAATACTACAAGACTATACAATACTATACAATACTACAAGACTACAATAATATACAAGACTACAAGACTATACAAGCCTACAAGAATATACAATAATATATAAGCCTACAAGACTACAATACTATACAAGACTACAAGACTATACAATACTATACAATACTACAATAATATACAATACTATACAAGCCTACAAGACCACACGACTATACAAGACTACAAGACTATACAATACTATACAATACTACAAGACTATACAATACTATACAATACTACAAGACTACAATACTATACAAGCCTACAAGCCTACAAGACTATACAAGCATATACAAGGTTTAAGTTAGGTTTACTTTATTTGTTCAAGGGGGACAGTGTACATTAATAAAACATTTTACAAATGTAAATGCTCCCAATTTTAGCCAAAAGGCTAATTTCCATTGGTAGTCCCCCTGCCAGAAGGTACAGGCTAAAATCATGTGTAAAAAAAGGGTTAGCAATAAAAACAGAATAAAATCAAGATAAATACATTAGAATAAAAACACAACAAAAGCACATAGACATAGTAGGGATACAGGTCACAATACAGTCATGGACACAAGGACAGAGCACATCATGACATATTAAGAGACCCAGACATAGACAGACGCACCATATCCATATCCACACACACATATACACATACAGACACCTCAGTGTTGACAGTTCTGGTTATCAATGAGCCATTCCCTAACCCTGCACTTGAATGAATGGTATGATGTGGACACTCTAATTGTTTGAGGAATTGAGTTCCATTGGTGGGATGCTCTGTATGAGAAGACGGCCTGGCCAAATACACTTTTTTTGAAAGGGATTGTACAGTCCCCCCTTGCCGCACCTCTAGTGTTCCTGGTTGAGGCAGACTTGAGGTTGATGAAACCGGACAAAGGAGGAGGAGCCAATCCACACTTTATTTTAAAAACTAGACAGACATTTTGATATAGGGTCAGGTTTTCCCAACTGAGTAGATTATATTTTTTTAGAATGTGACAATGATGGTACCTGAATGGTTTCTTGTCTAGCATTTTTATTGCTTGTTTGTAAAGTGATTGAAGTGGTTTCAGAATGGTGGAATGTGAATTGGACCAGGTTATCAAACAGTATGTGATGTGGGAAAGAACCATTGAATGAAAATATAGCTTTGCTGCCTCTGTTGAAAGGAAGTTTCTTATGTACCGGAAGTTTGATAGGCTGAACTTTACCTTATTGCAGACTTTTTTTATGTGATTTTTGAAGCTAAGGTTTGGGTCTATGTGTAATCCTAAATACTTATATTCTGATACTACCTGTAATTTCTGACCGGAGATGAAGATATCCTGCTCTGCAACTTCTCTGTGGCCCTTGGAGAAGAACATACAGACAGTCTTAGAGACATTCAATTGTAAACAGCTGTTCTTAAGCCAGGATGTGACATTCACCATGACATTAGACAATTTTGTTGCAACCTCTTCTGTGGTTTTACTGTGTGTAAAGATCACTGTATCATTCAGCATACATCAGTACATCACATTGGCCACACACAGAAGGCAAATCGTTAATGTACATGCTGAACATGATTGGACCCAAGACAGAGCCCTGCGGGACACCAGTTGACATACAGATGGCAGTAGATTTATGATTTTCAATTTTGACAAGTTGGGAACGGAATGAGAGGTATGATTTGAAGAGGTTGAGGAACTCTATGGAGAAGTTGAAATTGACCAGCTTTTGGAGTAGAATAGTATGGTTAACAGTGTCAAAAGCTTTCCTTAGATCAAGGAACACAGCCCCCACAACCCCACCCCTGTCCATTGAAGCCTTGACTGTCTCTAGAAAGAAGCATGTTGCTGTTTCTGTTGAATGGTTAGCCCTGAATCCAAATTGCATTGGGTGCAGTAGGAAGGAGCTGTTATTGAGATGATCAGTGACCTGTTTGGCAATCAGTTTTTCAAACACCTTGGACACTATGGGTAGAATACTGATGGGTCTGTAATTGGATGTCATGAGAGGGTCACCACTTTTAAATAAAGGGACCACAACTGCAGGCTTCCATGGGTTAGGAAAACTTCCTTGATTGAAACCCATATTGATTATATGGGTCAGTGACTTCACTATAGAGGAGTTTATCTCTTTCAGCATGAGTGTGTCCATGCCATATATATCCTTAGCTCTTGAGGATTTGAGGGATGTAATTATATTTGCAACCTCTATCTCAGTGACTGATTTTGGTATGACTGCTGGTTCATAAATATTTACAGTAGATGGCAGATCAGGACTACTGTCCTGAACTGCGAAGCTTTGGGCTATTGCGGCCACAGACTCTACAAAATACTGATTGAGGGCCGGTGCTACATCTGATGGATCCTGTAATGTTTTGTCATTGACCTTCAGTTCAATTGGCTTAATTGCAGCTTTGTTTTGACCAGTTAATTTCTTGATCTGACTCCATATAACCTTTGAGTTACCGTGGGCATTTTCAATAATTGAGATGAAGAAATCTGCTTTTGCTTTTCTCAGTTCCCTTGTTGTTTTGTTTCTCAACAAGACTACAAGACTATACAATACTACAAGACTACAATACTATACAAGCCTACAATAATATACAATACTAAAATACTACAATACTATACAAGCCTACAATACTATACAAGCCTATACAAGACTACACTACTACAATACTATACAATACTGCAAGACTATACAAAACTATACAAGACTACAAGACTATACAAGACTACAAGACTATACAAAACTATACAAGACTACAAGACTACAATACTATACACGACTACAAGACTATACAAGCATATACAAGACTACAATACTATACAATACTATACAATACTACAAGACTACAATACTATACAAGACTACAAGACTATACAAGCATACAAGACTATACAATACTATACAAGACTACAAGACTATACAAACCTATACAAGACTACAATACTATACAATACTACAATACTATACAAGACTACAAGACAACAAGACTATACAAGACTACACAACTATACAATACTATACAATACTACAAGACTACAATACTATACAAGCCTACAAGACTACAAGAATATACAAGCATATACAAGACTACAATACTATACAAGCCTACAATACTATACAATACTTTACAAGACTACAAGACTACAATACTATACAAGACTACAAGCCTATACAAGCATATACAAGACTACAATACTATACAATACTATACAATACTACAAGACTATACACGCCTATACAAGACTACAATACTATACAATACTATACACTACTACAATACTACAATACTTTACAAGACTACAAGACAACAAGACTATACAAGACTACACGACTATACAATACTATACAATACTACAAGACTACAAGACTATACAAGCATATACACGACTACAATACTATACACGCCTACAATACTATACAAGCCTATACAAGACTACAATACTATACAATACTATACAATACTACAAGACTACAATACTACAAGTCTACACAGGCCTATACAAGACTACAAGACTATGCAAGACTACAATACTATACAATGCTATACAAGACTATACAATACTACAAGACTATACAATACTATACAAGACTACAAGACTATACAATACTATACAATACTACAAGACTATACAATACTATACAAGACTACAAGACGATACAAGACTATACAATACTATACAATACTACACGACTATACAATACTACAAGACTACAATACTATACAAGCCTACAAGACTACAAGACTATACAAGCCTACAAGACTATACAATACTATACAAGCCTACAAGACTATACAATACTATACAAGCCTACAAGACTACAATACTATACAATACTATACAATACTACAAGACTACAATACTACAAGTCTACACAGGCCTATACAAGACTACAAGACTATGCAAGACTACAATACTATACAATGCTATACAAGACTATACAATACTACAAGACTATACACAACTATACAAGACTACAAGACTATATAATACTATACAATACTACAAGACTATACAATACTATACAAGACTACAAGACTATACAAGACTACAAGACAACAAGACTATACAATACTACAAGACTATACACAACTATACAAGACTACAAGACTATATAATACTATACAATACTACAAGACTATACAATACTATACAAGACTACAATACTATACAAGCCTACAAGACTACAAGACTATACAAGCATATACACGACTACAATACTATACACGCCTACAATACTATACAAGCCTACAATACTTTACAAGACTACAAGACTATACAAGCCTATACAAGACTACAATACTATACAATGCTATACAAGACTATACAATACTACAAGACTATACAATACTATACAAGACTACAAGACTATACAATACTATACAATACTACAAGACTATACAATACTATACAAGACTACAAGACGATACAAGACTATACAATACTATACAATACTACACGACTATACAATACTACAAGACTACAATACTATACAAGCCTACAAGACTATACAATACTATACAATACTACAAGACTATACAATACTACAAGACTACAAGACTATACAAGCCTACAAGACTATACAATACTAT
Source organism: Notolepis coatsorum (assembly GCF_963971535.1). NCBI lineage: Eukaryota > Metazoa > Chordata > Actinopteri > Aulopiformes > Paralepididae > Notolepis > Notolepis coatsorum. The sequence goes on along the minus strand of NC_140182.1, from coordinate 82,015,909 downwards.
ACAATACTACAAGACTATACAATACTATACAATACTACAAGCCTACAAGACTATACAAGACTACAATACTATATAATACTATACAATACTACAAGACTATACAATACTATACAAGCCTACAAGACTACAAGACTATACAAGACTACAAGACTATACAATAC
>NC_140182.1:81940748-82013248 GCF_963971535.1 Notolepis coatsorum | reverse complement strand
GAGAGAGAAAGAGAGAGAGAGAAAGAGAGACAGAGAGAGAGAGAGAGAGAGAGAGAGAGAGAGAGAGAGAGAGAGAGAGAGAGAGAGAGAGAGAGAGAGAGAGAGAGAGAGAGAGAGAGAGAGGTAAAAGGAGCTTCCAGATGGCTATCTCAGGTTACAGCAGCAAATTTTCCAAAGCAACATTCTCATCTCCTTTTTTCCCCTCTCCTCTCCACAGCGTCTTCACTGTCCAGACTCCTGTCGCATCTTTCCATCAACCCGAGGAGTTATTGAAAGTCACATTCTTCTCGGAGGCAGATGAAGGCGGGAAACCTCACTCGCCTTTCAATACATCATTATTAACGCATCGCCGTCCGCGGTATCCACTATCCGCTCCACTTTGACCGCGGTCTCCGGTTTTAGTGCGACTTTACAGGCTGTTAACTTTAGTGGCCGTGCTCCAGGCTCCTCTTACTAACATCCTAAAGGTTTACTGTATTGCAGTTGGTGCCCTCTGTCCCCTGACCAGCCATGGGGTCCGTAATGCCTGTAGAATGGACCCTCAAGCCTTTATGAGTGGGCCGCCAGGCCCCTTGGTAGGGGGGGGTATACAGTGACCAGCGCTGGGCCCTGGGTCGAGGCGACAGCAGGCTCTCCTGTGGGGGGGGGGGGGGGGGGGGTATACAGGCCGTGAAGGGTAATAATGAGTGCTACAGACGGCGGGGCATTTGAAAGGAGAGGGTGTGACCCCTGTGTCAGAGTGGGTAAGGGATGCCATGAAAAGCACCATTGTCACTGGGAGAGAGTAGCCCTACCTGGCCCCTCAGATTGCTAAAGCACATGTCCCCCCCTCCCACCACCTCTTGCACGGACACTATCTTTCATGTAGGATCTATCTCTGCTCTCTCTTATCCTCTTGTGTCCACTTTCTCTCTCTCTCTATCTCTCTTAGCCCCTTTCGTGACTGTGATGCACGCCAACAAGGTTTGGCCGAGTGAATCCACAGTCCCTTGCTCCCCAAAAGGAAACCACCCTATTTTAACTCTGAAGAACTGGTCCGACGCGAAACGTTCGTTATACAAGTATCGCAGAGAAATTTCAAAGGTACTCACAGTGCATGAGGGTCTTGGACAGAGAATCGCAATGGTTTGAAAGCTTGCCGTTGCTTATAAACATTTTAAATACTTTTTTATAATAATAATTATTATTAAAGATTTTTTTATTAATAATAATGAATAATAATAAATTTTTATAATAATAATTCCTCCAGGTCTCAGCCCGAACAGGCCTTCACGTCCAGCCCAGTGGACTCCATCCCTGTCCGAGGGAAAGAGCGGGTAGGGCTATAGGTACGGCTGTAGGTAGGGCTGTAGGTAGGGGTATAGGTAGGGCTATAGGTAGGGCTATAGGTAGGGCTATAGGTAGGGCTATAGGTAGGGGTATAGGTAGGGCTATACGTAGGGCTATAGGTAGGGCTATAGGTAGGGCTATAGGTAGGGGTATAGGTAGGGCTATACGTAGGGCTATAGGTAGGGGTATAGGTAGGGCTATAGGTAGGCTATAGGTAGGGGTATAGGTAGGGGTATAGGTAGGGGTATAGGTAGGCTATAGGTAGGGGTATAGGTAGGGCTATACGTAGGGCTATAGGTAGGGGTATAGGTAGGGCTATAGGTAGGCTATAGGTAGGGGTATAGGTAGGGGTATAGGTAGGGCTATAGGTAGGGATATAGGTAGGGCTATAGGTAGGGCTATAGGTAGGCTATAGGTAGGCTATAGGTAGGGGTATAGGTAGGCTATAGGTAGGGGTATAGGTAGGGGTATAGGTAGGCTATAGGTAGACTATAGGTAGGGGTATAGGTAGGCTATAGGTAGGGGTATAGGTAGGCTATAGGTAGGGGTATAGGTAGGGGTATAGGTAGGGCTATAGGTAGGGATATAGGTAGGCTATAGGTAGGGATATAGGTAGGCTATAGGTAGGGGTATAGGTAGGCTATAGGTAGGGGTATAGGTAGGGGTATAGGTAGGGCTATAGGTAGGGGTATAGGTAGGCTATAGGTAGGGGTATAGGTAGGCTATAGGTAGGGGTATAGGTAGGGGTATAGGTAGGCTATAGGTAGACTATAGGTAGGGGTATAGGTAGGCTATAGGTAGGGCTATAGGTAGGCTATAGGTAGGGGTATAGGTAGGGCTATAGGTAGGCTATAGGTAGGCTATAGGTAGGGGTATAGGTAGGGCTATAGGTAGGGGTATAGGTAGGCTATAGGTAGGGGTATAGGTAGGCTATAGGTAGGGGTATAGGTAGGCTATAGGTAGGGGTATAGGTAGGGCTATAGGTAGGCTATAGGTAGGGGTATAGGTAGGCTATAGGTAGGGCTATAGGTAGGCTATAGGTAGGGGTATAGGTAGGCTATAGGTAGGGGTATAGGTAGGCTATAGGTAGGGGTATAGGTAGGGCTATAGGTAGGCTATAGGTAGGCTATAGGTAGGGGTATAGGTAGGGCTATAGGTAGGGGTATAGGTAGGCTATAGGTAGGGGTATAGGTAGGCTATAGGTAGGGGGATAGGTAGGGGTATAGGTAGGCTATAGGTAGGGGTATAGGTAGGCTATAGGTAGGGGTATAGGTAGACTATAGGTAGGGGTATAGGTAGGCTATAGGTAGGGCTATAGGTAGGCTATAGGTAGGGGTATAGGTAGGGCTATAGGTAGGCTATAGGTAGGCTATAGGTAGGGGTATAGGTAGGGCTATAGGTAGGGGTATAGGTAGGCTATAGGTAGGGGTATAGGTAGGCTATAGGTAGGGGTATAGGTAGGCTATAGGTAGGGGTATAGGTAGGGCTATAGGTAGGCTATAGGTAGGGGTATAGGTAGGCTATAGGTAGGGCTATAGGTAGGCTATAGGTAGGGGTATAGGTAGGCTATAGGTAGGGGTATAGGTAGGCTATAGGTAGGGGTATAGGTAGGGCTATAGGTAGGCTATAGGTAGGCTATAGGTAGGGGTATAGGTAGGGCTATAGGTAGGGGTATAGGTAGGCTATAGGTAGGGGTATAGGTAGGCTATAGGTAGGGGGATAGGTAGGGGTATAGGTAGGCTATAGGTAGGGGTATAGGTAGGCTATAGGTAGGGGTATAGGTAGGGGTATAGGTAGGCTATAGGTAGGGCTATAGGTAGGCTATAGGTAGGGGTATAGGTAGGCTATAGGTAGGGGTATAGGTAGGCTATAGGTAGGGGTATAGGTAGGGCTATAGGTAGGGGTATAGGTAGGGCTATAGGTAGGCTATAGGTAGGGCTATAGGTAGGCTATAGGTAGGGGTATAGGTAGGCTATAGGTAGGCTATAGGTAGGCTATAGGTAGGGGTATAGGTAGGCTATAGGTAGGGGTATAGGTAGGCTATAGGTAGGGGTATAGGTAGGCTATAGGTAGGGCTATAGGTAGGCTATAGGTAGGCTATAGGTAGGGGTATAGGTAGAGCTGTAGGTAGGGGTATAGGTTAGGGCTGGGCGATATGACGATATTATATAAATATCGGGTACAGTTCATTAACGATACACTTTTTAAACGTATCGTGGATATCGTGATGTTTTGCCCTCGCGTTAGAGGCCGCCGCGGCTGAGATGAGACTTACAAGCGCAGTGCTAAATGCTTTCCTCTCCCTCTCGCAGAAAAAAAAAGTCAGTCACACACACACTTGCCCAAATTACGTCATCTACACGCACATACACGCACGCAAGCGCACACACCTAGCCAGAGACAGAGAGGCGGTGGCTCGGTGCTAGGGATGCCCCCTGAAACCCAGGAGTAAGCTCCAACGTTAACGGTACTGCTATCGGTAAATTAGTCTATGAGTGGATTAGCTACGGAGCTAACTGTACCATCCATCTGCGACGCAACAGTGGCAGCAACAGTGGACACGGAGTAATGTTAACGTTATGTCGAGTTCATACTACACTACACGTATGAACTTGACATAACGTTAACGTTACTCCATTTCCATGAAGTGTTTAATTAGCAGCAATCTGTTGTTGAAAATGTAACGTTAACCGGAAAACCGGAAATGGAATGCGAGGACAGGAAGCCGTCATGAAGTCGGCTTCTGGCCCTTGTAGTCATATATATTGTAGTCTTTTAGTCTTATTAACTAAAAGATTTTAACAAAATAAAAAGCAGCAGCACTATTGGGTAACTGAGTCATGTTTGCTATGTATTTCTTTCTTTAGGGGAGTAGGACATTTGTTTCACAGTTTTAGCATGATGTTTTATAGATGGCTAGGTTAAACACAGGTTTTTGTTTTTAAGAGGGGGGATTTGATTTGATTGAAGTTTATTTCAAGTATGCAACACAACAAACAAACATCAAGTACAGATATAGCCTTAAGCTGTTCAAATCTAATCTAATATATAATCTAAAAAAACGAAAGGCTAAAATGCTAAATATATAATCTAAGAATCCAATAATCTAAATCTATAATATAATATAAGAGTCTTTTGTCTTTAATGTTCGCTTGCAAACTCAAATACTGTCTTGGTAAGCCTCATAATGAATTGTTTAGGGAAAAAAGGAAAAACATTGTGATGTGTATCGTGTATCGCCGAAAGGTCAGAACATATCGTGATATCATATTTAGGCTATATCGCCCAGCCCTAGTATAGGTAGGGGTATAGGTAGGGCTATGGTAGGGCTATAGGTAGGCTATAGGTAGGCTATGGGTAGGGGTATAGGTAGAGCTGTAGGTAGGGGTAAAGGTAGGCTATAGGTAGGGGTATAGGTAGGCTATAGGTAGGGGTATAGGTAGGGCTATAGGTATGCTATAGGTAGGCTATAGGTAGGGGTATAGGTAGAGCTGTAGGTAGGGGTATAGGTAGGCTATAGGTAGGGGTATAGGTAGGCTATATGTAGGGGTATAGGTAAGGGTATAGGTAGGGGTATAGGTAGGCTATAGGTAGGGGTATAGGTAGGCTATAGGTAGGCTATAGGTAGGGGTATAGGTAGAGCTATATGTAGGCTATAGGTAGGGGTATAGGTAGGCTATAGGTAGGCTATAGGTAGGGGTATAGGTAGGCTATAGGTAGGCTATAGGTAGGGCTATAGGTAGGGTATAGGTAGGCTATAGGTAGGCTATAGGTAGGGGTATAGGTAGACTATAGGTAGGGGTATAGGTAGGCTATATGTAGGGGTATAGGTAGGGTATATGTAGGCTATAGGTAGGCTATAGGTAGGGGTATAGGTAGGCTATATGTAGGGGTATAGGTAGGGTATAGGTAGGGGTATAGGTAGGCTATAGGTAGGGGTATAGGTAGGCTATAGGTAGGCTATAGGTAGGGGTATAGGTAGGCTATAGGTAGGGGTATAGGTAGGCTATATGTAGGGGTATAGGTAGGGTATAGGTAGGGGTATAGGTAGTCTATAGGTAGGGGTATAGGTAGGCTATAGGTAGGCTATATGTAGGCTATAGGTAGGCTATATGTAGGCTATAGGTAGGGGTATAGGTAGAGCTGTAGGTAGGGGTATAGGTAGGGCTATAGGTAGGCTATAGGTAGGCTATAGGTAGGGCTATAGGTAGGCTATAGGTAGGGGTATAGGTAGGCTATAGGTAGGGCTATAGATAGGCTATAGGTAGGGGTATAGGTAGGGGTATAGGTAGGGGTATAGGTAGGCTATAGGTAGGGCTATAGGTAGGCTATAGGTAGGGGTATAGGTAGGGGTATAGGTAGGGGTATAGGTAGGGGTATAGGTAGGCTATAGGTAGGGCTATAGGTAGGCTATAGGTAGGGGTATAGGTAGGGTATAGGTAGGCTATAGGTAGGGGTATAGGTAGGATTATAGGTAGGGGTATAGGTAGGCTATAGGTAGGGGTATAGGTAGGATTATAGGTAGGGGTATTGGTAGGGGTATAGGTAGGATTATAGGTAGGGGTATAGGTAGGGTATAGGTAGGCTATAGGTAGGGGTATAGGTAGGATTCTAGGTAGGGGTATAGGTAGGCTATAGGTAGGGGTATAGGTAGGATTATAGGTAGGAGTATTGGTAGGGGTATAGGTAGGATTATAGGTAGGGGTATATGTAGGGTATAGGTAGGCTATAGGTAGGGGTATAGGTAGGATTATAGGTAGGGGTATAGGTAGGCTATAGGTAGGGGTATAGGTAGGATTATAGGTAGGGGTATAGGTAGGGGTATAGGTAGGGGTATAGGTAGGGTATAGGTAGGGTATAGGTAGGCTATAGGTAGGGGTATAGGTAGGCTATAGGTAGGGGTATAGGTAGGGTATATGTAGGCTATAGGTAGGCTATAGGTAGGGTATAGGTAGGCTATAGGTAGGCTATAGGTAGGCTATAGGTAGGGGTATAGGTAGGGTATAGGTAGGCTATAGGTAGGGGTATAGGTAGGGTATAGGTAGGCTATAGGTAGGCTATAGGTAGGGTATAGGTAGGCTATAGGTAGGGCTATAGGTAGTAGGGATGTGCATCTCCTCACTGAGGCCGATGCGATGTGCATCTCGATACGGTGCCAACGATACGATACATTAACGATACATTTGAAGCACCGGGCGATGCGATATGATTCACCCCCTGTTGAGATACGATACGATTCGATACGATTTGATTCAACATAATGCGATTCGGGGCGATACGATGCGATTCAACACGATGCAAAATAATAATAATAATAATAATAATAAATAATACAATTTTATGGTATGACAGAGGATTTGGTTGTATTCCTTATATGCAGCTTATATTATTATTAAAAATAAAAGAATCTACTGTAAGACAATTTATATAAAAACTCTTGGGTGCCTAAGAAGACTTTTGCATAAACTGTCTTTTCTATCCACTTTAGCTTTGTTGAATAATCATGCACTGAAATGTCAAATCACGTTCCATTTGTACCTGTACAATATGGTGAATAAAGTAATCTGAATCTGAGAGGCATCCCCGGCCGCGTCCTAAAAGTCTGTGCCGACCAACTGGCCCCAGTATTCACTGACATATTTAACCTGTCCTTAGAACAGGCTGTCATCCCCACCTGCCTGAAGAAGTCCACTATTATCACTGTACCCAAAAAATCCAAGCCTGCTTGCCTCAACGACTACCGCCCTGTAGCTCTCACCTCCATAGCCATGAAGTGCTTTGAGAAGCTAGTAAAGGGCTACATCTGCTCCTCCCTCCCCATCAACATGGACCCCCTGCAATTTGCATACCGCCCCAACAGGTCCACGGAGGACGCCATAGCCCATGTGCTGCACACAGCAGCATCACACCTGGACAAAAGGCAGGGGAACTATGTGAGAATGCTAATCATCGACTACAGCTCGGCATTCAATACCATAGTCCCCTCCATACTCATAGCCAAGCTCAGGGACCTGGGCTTGAACTATGACCTCTGCCAGTGGGTCTTGGACTTCCTGACTGGCAGACCCCAGGTGGTGAGAGCAGGCAACTGCACCTCCTCATCCATCACCCTCAACATAGGGGCCCCCCAGGGCTGTGTTCTGAGTCCCCTCCTCTACTCCCTGTACACACACGACTGTGTGGCTCAGCGGAGTAGCAATACAATCGTCAAATTTGCTGACGACACAGTGGTGGTGGGCCTGATCTCTGCCAACGACGAGAGGGCCTACCTGGAAGAGGTCAAGGTCCTGGCGGGATGGTGCCAGGAAAACAGCCTCTCCCTGAACGTCAGCAAAACAAAGGAGATGATTGTGGACTTCAGGAGGTCGGGGGTCAAGGACTACAGCCCCCTCAGCATCGACGGGGCACCGGTTGAGAGAGTCAACAGCTTTAAGTACCTCGGAGCCTACATATCCGAGGACTTGACATGGACCACACACATTGACAGTGTTGTGAAGAAGGCACGACAACGCCTCTACTTCCTCAGGCGCCTAAGGAAGTTCCAAGTCAGTCAGAAGATCCTTAAGAACTTCTACTCATGTACAATAGAGAGCATCTTGACTGGCAACATCACCTCCTGGTTTGGGAATAGCACTGCACAAGACCGAAGCAGACTACAAAGAGTGACACGTTCAGTCGAACGCACAATTGGAGGGGGGCTCCCCACCCTCCAGAACATTTACAACAAGCGTTGCAAGGGCAAGGCTAAGAGAATCATTAAAGACTCCAGTCACCCGAACAACTGCCTCTTTGAACTGCTGCGGTCAGGCAAGCGATACCGGAGTCTCAAGGCGAGCACAGAAAGACTCAGAAGAAGCTTCTATCCCCAGGCCATCAGGCTGCTAAACGAACAATGAACACTACACAACAACAACCACCAAACGCACATAGCACACACATCCACACGCACACACTCACTTTAAACAAACACACTGTAGCACCCACTCCACACACTTTATAGCACACACCCACTTTAAACAAACACACTGTAGCACCCACTCCCCACACTTTATATTTATTGATGAAGGATTGCACTACAACTCGTACACCTTACTGTAAATTGTACCTAAATTGTACCTCATCCCATTTCTGCTTTGCACTATATAGTACTGTACATTAGTACACTGCATAGTATTGTATATTATATGGTAACTCAGAACATTGTACATATGTCTATACTGAACACTGTGACCTCATTTTCTTCTTCTAAATTACATGCTATACTATGTTATTTGATACTATCTTGTCTAGCACAGTCTCTGGAGCGTAACAGTAAGAAGCATTTTGTATGAAAGTATTCTGTACTTCTGTATGACAACTATTAAAGAAACTTGAAACTTGAAACTTGAGAGAGAGGGAGAGAGGGAGAGAGAGAGAGAGAGGGAGAGAGGGAGAGAGAGAGAGGGAGAGAGGGAGGGAGAGAGAGAGAGAGAGAGAGAGAGAGAGAGAGAGAGAGAGAGAGGGAGAGAGGGAGAGAGAGAGAGAGAGGGAGAGAGGGAGAGAGAGAGAGGGAGAGAGGGAGGGAGAGAGGGAGAGGGAGAGGGAGAGAGAGAGAAAGAGTCCCCGTCTGAGCTGCCCCGTCGACAGTTGATGATGTCACACACTAGACTAGGTCACTAGGATGCGTCTATAGTACTTTCCGACCGTAGCATTATGTCAACATCACGGAGCCAGGCTGGATGGATTGCATGAAGCGATATAATTAAGAAATGAATAACCAATAAATGTGAAGTTATCTTTGAACCCCTGTTGTCAAGCGTCTTCAATATACCCCCCCCTCCTCACTAATGTTACTGGTGTTGCAGAGTCACTTTAGTTAGACACTAGTTTAGCGTTAGCTGAACGGCTAACTGGCGTTAGCCAGAGGCTACTAGCGTTAGCATGTTGAGCAATTCTATTCATGTCTCCTCGACTTCCACTGTTTGTTGATAACTGTGACGCGGCTCTCGCCTTATGTAGTAGCAAAGCAATAGTATCTGCTGTGTGTGTGTGCAGTCACAGTGCACTGCTGACAAGTGGATGAGAGGAAATTATATCAATGCATCGGTTTTTGACCGATGCAAAGACGCTACAACAAGATGCATCGCGAGTTCAGCCTGACATTTTGCCGACGCGGACTTATTCCACCGGTGCACTTGCATCGTGAACGTGTATGCCGGCGCACCGATGCAAATCGATGAATCGTCACATCACTAATAGGTAGGGTATAGGTAGGCTATAGGTAGGGGTATAGGTAGGGTATAGGTAGGCTATAGGTAGGGGTATAGGTAGGGAAATTGAATTGAAAATGGGGGACCCTGATGTAAACAAGACGAAAGTCTTTCTCTGGTCTGCATCCCCTTAACAATTGTGTGTATTGAGCTGTACTGTATTGTACCCATTCTGCAATCTGTTAATAAAGTTTTCAATCAATCAATCAAGTATAGGTAGGGGTATAGGTATGCTATAGGTAGGGGTATAGGTAGGGTATAGGTAGGCTATAGGTAGGGGTATATGTAGGGCTATAGGTAGGGTATAGGTAGGCTATAGGTAGGGCTATAGGTAGGGTATATGTAGGCTATAGGTAGGCTATAGGTAGGGCTATAGGTAGGGTATAGGTAGGCTATAGGTAGGGGTATAGGTAGGCTATAGGTAGGGGTATAGGTAGACAATAGGTAGGCTATAGGTAGGCTATAGGTAGGGGTATAGGCAGGGTATAGGTAGGCTATAGGTAGGCTATAGGTAGGCTATAGGTAGGGGTATAGGTAGGCTATATACCTATCATACTCTATTTCATTAGCACTAAAAGTGATTCTCCTTTTTTGCATTAGTAACTTCAGAATGTTTTCTTTCAAAAGAGACCAGGCTCATGCATGTGCTAAAAGTATAACGTATAAAGCTAAGCTTTGCAAAAAAAGTATGCAGTCCTCAAGTTCAAGTAAAAAAATTGCCACTTTTCTGCCTGCCTGTTAACCTCTTAACTCAATCAGCGCCAGACCCGAGAAAAGTCGGGTTAACTTGCCAACCGTTCAGCACCAGACCAGAGTATAGTCAGGTTTTCATCGTTATTTCTTTTATTCTAGATTTTATTCATTTCTCTCACACAGACCTCGGGGTTACCATAGGGAATCACTTCACAAACGAGATTGCTAGAGTGCAATACCGGCCGCATCCTGGTAGGTGGCAGTATCGCCCACCCTTCTAAACCTTTTTTCCACACATGGTGTTACATTCAAATGTCTCCGGGTGCAGTTTTCTTGGTCAGGCGAGTCTAGCGGTTCACTCGATGGCATTGGAACGTGTCCAATGCCCCTGATGCATGTGTTGTGGTGGATTATGTTGGCGACACGATGGACACCAATACTGGAAATCGCGATCAGACAATTGGAATATTCTTTTTGGGGTACCTCCTAGTGAAGGTAAGGACTATATGACATCAATCCTGCTTGGATCCAACCATGATTTCACATTGATCGTTGCGACCATGTGTAACGTACTCCAGAACGTATGCCGTTGGTGACGATCAAAGCATAAAAAAACGACCCCCCCCCCCCCCCCCCCCCCCCACCTTTCATGCATTCATGATGAAACATAATACCTATTATATACATTTGATTTGGAAATAGTAGCGTGTCCAGGCGAGCAACGCCAACGCTTTTAGTAAAATGTGCGTATTCCTCCATAGCGCCGTTTTATGGAATTAACCAGGATCACTCTGAAACTATACTTATATTCACCACGGTATAACACGCAAACGTATAATGAAATAATTCATTATTTTTCACATATTGAATGATGGATAGTTGATGTCAAATGAGCCATAGTATTGTATCCATAGCTATAATATAGAATATAGATATAGCCCTGCAAACACCGCCACACAGCCCTATCTCTTAGAGTGGTGGCGCAGTAGGAACTAAGATGCTCTAGGCCTCCGGCGCTGAATGAGTTAAGCCCGGAGCCCTATTTTCTGAAAATCCGCCTAAAATACATACCTAATTAAATGGAATATTGCTCCACTTCTACAAGGTCCATTTGCATGTTCTTGGTATCTAGAGACATCTATGGACCTCAGTGAATGTATTCCCAGTGTCAGAAATAGTGTGTCTATTACTAGGCTTGCTTAAATTGTGATGAAACAAAGGAGAATATGAATTATGATTTTTCTTTGCATCTTTGACAGTGAATAACACCATGCTAAAAATGACCAGACATGAAAAACTGCCACTGAGCTCGTTCACTACCTTCTCGAGATCACGTGTACAAAGAATCTAAGGAAATTAATAAAGGGAAGTTGATTAAACAGAAGGTTTTGTAGATACCGTACTGAATTCTCCCATCCGGACCAATGCAATTTGAAATATTATTATAGAATATAGAATAGCAGGCCTATAAATTACTTTATTATAGCCAACTCGCACATTTATGGATTGGGCCACATCTTCTCTTTTAAATGGCCGAGTTCAATTTGGATTTAGTATCACCAGGCTTGCAGGAAGAACAGATAATGAAATCGACTGTATGTACAGTAGGTTTTTTATTCTTGCAAGAGCGCCGTCATTTTGAAACTGATTTCAAATCGGTTGGTTGCTAAATGCTCAAAATAGGGGAGACAAACTAACTGCGCTCCGATATATGGCCATTAACATTCAGTTTTGTTGTATATAATCCATATAATAAGAACAATTAAAAATAATAATCAGGAAGTCATTTGCTTGAAGAAAGCTAGAGGCCTTTGGGAAGTGTAGTTTTGAAAAATTCCAACCCTCATTGAAAGCTCTGGATGTCCTCTTCTCAAAATTACTCAAAATGACTACATTCACAGATGGCCAGTAATTCAAAATGGCAGATTTCCACAATAACAACAACACATTAAAAAAAAAAATTGCACTAATAACATTTTAACCTATTGGTAAATAAACGTATTGATAAAAATATACATTATAACTGCTGTTGTGACATGGCCCCGGACCGCAAATGACATCACGTCATAAATCAATCTGTCTAGTGGTTAAGCGGTTCCATAGCCTGAAGTCATATGTAGTACCAGAGCATGTGAGCGGATCGGAGCGTGAGCGGAGCGAGGAGCGGAGCGGGTGGTTTTGACGTGAGCGACGGAGTGGGTTTTAAAATGGGTCTGCGCGACGTCCGGAGCGAGAGTTCTCCTCCGCTCCAATCCACTCCGGGCCGCTCACAGTGGTTTAACACTGATGTAATATACATGTAGTACAATGCCAAAGCAACAGATGGCGATGTACAAACATGAAGGCCATTTTCAACCAATGAGAAGGGTGAACCGTCACTCACATCCTGTTAGAAAAAGTATATGACGCCATTGTTGTTGTCGTTAGCTTACATGCTAACGTTAATGGCAGCGACCATAGCATTGTGGCTAGGCTAGCTATCATCGCTTAGTAGAGCTAGTGAATGGATAAACAACGTTATTTAACATTGCAGAATGGGTACAATTACAATACGGCTCAATACAAACAATTGTTAAGGGGCCCAGGGGGTGTAGACTGTTGTAGTTTGGTCAAATCAAGCAAATTTACATCATGCTCCAAAAAAGAAAAAAAAATCTGCCGAGCGATGTGGAGCGGGGAGCGGGGAGCGCTCGATTCAAGGTGAGCAGTGAGCGAGCGGAGAGCGACTTGGGGGCGGGGGTCAACATGAGCGATTAGCGGAGCAGAACAAGCCGTCTAGAGCGAAGAGCGGATTTCTCGCCCGCGCCGATCCGCTCACATGCAATGTGTAGTACAGGTCAACATTTTATAAAAAATCCGTTCAGAAATGAGTGTTTGAGAGAGGTTTTAGTAAACTGTGTGCCAAAAGAAAAAGTTCCAAAATCCATTTCTGCCATCCACCTCCGTGCGTTCTGAAGTCTGAGTCACAACTAATTTTCGCTCGTCAACTTTCACCTACTTCCCATATCTGCACCCGTGGGGTATCGTTGGAAACGGACACTCGCTGACCAATCATTTTCGCTATCAGCTGTGATTAGTCAGTTATTGAGCCTATACTGTCTGACATGGTCATTTGACGCGCGGCCTGTAAAAAGACGCTCGCCAGACATATCGTCATGTAACTCGAGAAGAGAGGCACGGAATTGGTCGAGTGAGGTGGCGTTCGAACGGCGGCAAATAGATGTTTCAAACAGTATATTATATGTTCGGCCCGATCCGGTAGACGCTCGCAAAGTGCTGTGACGTCCGTGCAAGTGCAAAACGGGATGTATACGTGCCAGTGCACGTTATGAGGTTAAAGGACAGTAGGGTGTTGGCAGTCTGGATGTGGCCGGGGAGGCCATTCAAGAGGGAGGGTGCGGCTGCAGAAAAAGATGGTCTTGATGGGAGTCATAGGTTGGCGACAAGTAGGGGTGTGGCGATGGAGGCGGTCGTACGTGGTTTGGGAATGGCACTGCACAGGTCATCGGGCCATCGCGATGCTCAATGACAATGACACTGTGTGGCGGCCCGTCGTCTGCACTCGCTGCGCGCACATCCACATGTACACACTCACTTTAAACAAACACTCACCTTACCACTCACTTTAGACACTTTAACACACTTTATATTTATCTATTATTGGGGAGATTTGCGCTACATTCATACCTCATTTGCACCCTACCCTAAGTTTTGTACCTCATCTCATTTCTGCATTGTACCTCACTGTTGCTCATTTTACTCTGTATTGTATATTGTATGTATATTGACTGAACATTCTTTTACTTACTTTTTACTTACTTCTACTTATTTTTTTACTGTATGTAGCACACTCTCATGGGCTCATACAGAAACAAGCATTTCATCATAAAGTATTCTGTATTTTGTTGTGACAAATAATAAACAAACTTGAACTTGAGGTAGGGGGGGCAGGTTGTTGAGGGCTTTGAATGTGATCAGCAGTATTTTGAAGTGTATCCGGTATTTTATTGGGAGCCAGTGAAGGTTGTGGAGGACAGGGGTGATGTGGCCAGAGTGGTGGCTGGAAGTGAGCATGATGGCTGCGTTTTGGTATGCTATTGCAGTAGTGGAGTCTGGATGAAATGAATGCATGGACCAGTGTTCCAGCAGTGGAGAGTGATGGGCGGAGACGGGCAATGTTCTTGAGGTGGAAAAAGGCTGTTTGCACACAATGGAACCATAAATGTTGGGTGGAGCAGGTGAGGGAGTTTGGGCCGATGATGATGTTTTCAGATTTGTCACAGTTGATCTTTAGAGTTTGTTTTGCATCCATATAGTGGTTACGTTCAAAAGATTTCCAATCACTATTCATTTTCCCATAGGGAGATTTCCCCATTACCTCATCGTTGTGCCAATTCAACCCCTGGTCCGTCGCGCTATTGTCGGTCGTGGGAGGTACATGTGGAGTCGCCAGCCGCTTCTCTTCACCTGACAGCGAGGAGTTTCACTGGGAGAGATCTCCCCCAGATCCCCTCCCTGCTGAACAGGCGCCCGACCGACCAGTAGGAGTCAATTGTGTTCTTAAGGACGACTGACTGAGGGTTGATTCAAATCCCCCCCGCCCCTTGGCCCTACCACTTGGCCTTACCCCTCCGTTTTGCACGTGGCTGTGTAGTGTAGCCCCATATCCAATCTTCCTTTTTTCTCAAAAACACTGGAACGTATTGCTGCCTCCCAACTCCACTCCCATCTCCAGTCCAACACCCTATATGAACCCCTTCAGTCTGGCTTCCGTCCCGCTCACAGCACCGAAACTGCACTGGTAAAGGTCATCAACGACCTCCTCATCTCCGCTGACTCCGGTGCCCTCAACATCCTGATCCTACTCGATCTCAGTGCAGCCTTTGACACAGTGTGTCACTCCATCCTCCTCCAAAGGCTGCACCAACTGGGTGTTGAGGGCACAGCACTTGACTGGTTCTCCTCCTACCTCACTGACAGACACCAATTCATCTCCCTCTCCGGCCACACCTCCTCCCCCTCCCCAGTCACACAGGGGGTCCCCCAAGGCTCAGTCCTTGGCCCCCTGCTCTTCATCTGCTACATTCTCCCCCTTGGTCACATCATCCGCAAATACCACCTCAACTTCCACTGTTACGCTGACGACACCCAAATATACATCAGTACACAATCCCCCCACAGCCCACCCCTCAGTCACATCGAATCATGCATCACCGAACTCCAAACTTGGATGACCCACAACTTCCTCAAACTGAACAGTGACAAGACTGAACTCCTCATCATTGGCACCAAAACCACCCTCACCAGATCCGGACCCATCACACTCACCATCAACGACTCCTCCATCACCCCCTCCCCCCTAGTCCGCAACCTTGGTGTCCTCCTTGACCCCACCCTCTCATTTGACCCCCACGTCCGCTCCATCGTGAAAACATCCTACTTTCACCTCCGCAACATCGCAAAAATCCGTCACTGCCTCTCCCCCCCCGCTGCTGAATCCCTCATTCACGCCTTCATCTCCTCCCGCCTGGACTACTGCAACTCCCTCCTCACTGGTATCACCTCCCGCTCCCTCCATAAACTGCAAATGGTCCAAAATTCAGCCGCCCGCCTCCTCACTAACACCCGGTCCCGCGAACACATCACTCCTGTCCTCCACTCCCTCCACTGGCTCCCGATCAAACACTGCATTAACTTTAAAACACTACTCCTCACCTTCAAAGCCCTCCACAGCCTGGCCCCCCCTTACCTGACTGATCTCCTTCTCCCCTACCGCCCAACCCGTTCCCTCCGGTCCTCCTCCACTGCCTCCCTCACTGTCCCGACATCCAAGCTTAAAAACTTCGGAGATCGGGCCTTCTCTCGCACTGCACCCCGACTCTGGAACTCCCTCCCCCAGTCCATCAGAGACTCCCCTACACTCTCCACCTTCAAAGCTCGCCTCAAAACCCACCTGTTCTCCCTTGCCTTCAACCCCCCCCACCCCTAAACCCCTCCCCTCCAACCTGATCGATATGTCTCTAGTCTTTTTTTTTTTGTGCCATCAGGCTGTCTCCCCCGTTCCCCCCATGGTCTCATGTTCCTTTGTTTTTGTTTCTTGTTGTTTTGTTTTGTTTCTTTGCTTTCGTCTCTTTGTTTGTACCCCTGCTCCCGACTACTGTCAGCGACTTCGGGTTATTGAGAAGCGCTATATAAATTAAATGAATTATTATATTATTATTAGTGTAACGCGTCTCGATTCTCTCTCTGAAGTGGTCATCTAGCCCTCCAACTGGCCCTCTAAACGGAGTGTTTTCAGATGCTGACTCCAAACAGAATGTTTTCAGATGCTGACTCTAAACGGAGGGGTAGAAGGGAGAGTGTCTCACACCGTTCCAAATATGATTACAACAATTTCCACTGCTCCGAATTAAGGAAAGAATGAATGGTTTTAAGTATCTTTGGACAGCGGACACGATGGTTGTGTCAGTTTAACGATCAGATACGGCAAAACTGCTCCACCGGACGGACTGAGCCGTAACGTTTTCTCTGATGAGTAATGTAGGAGAGACCTGTCCGGCCGATGACAGTAATGTAGGACATGTCCGGTTACGGATAACCAGTGGTGTTTCGTCACTTGTAGGTGTCACAGAGATATTGAGGAAAAATGCTGAATTGTGTGGCATTTTCTCTCCAGACGCACAGGGTTCCAAAGATTTCAGTTCCACTACATTTCAGTTAAAAAAAAAAAAGATTGTAGGCACAGAATTAATTTAATCTCATAATACACTGTAAATAAAGTGCTGTGTTTGAGCTGTCAATGCACATAACGTGTTGTGGCCCCTCCTAATCGCTTAAGCATTACCCCCATTTTGCAGAAAACGAAAGCGATTTGCATACTTTTTTGCAAAGCTTAGCTTTATACTTTATACTTATAGCACATGCATGCGTTTGGTCTCTTGAAAGGTAACATTCTGAAGTTGCTAAAGCAAAAAAAAATAATCACTTTGAGTGCTAATGTATTAGAGAAACAGAGGTTTGAAAACACTGAAATAAATTTTTTTTGTTGACTTGTGGCCAGATTCCTGTTTTCAGGTTCCAGCATAGAGGTAGTAGCTGGAAAACACAGCGGTTACATAGCCTGACGTATTATGTAGTACAGGTCCAAATTCTATACAAATCCATAAAAAAATGGTTTTGGTAAATTGTATACCGGAGAAATACAGCGTGATTACAGCGTGACATCCAAGATGGCCGCCGACTTGATGATTCAGTCACAGCAGCGGTCTTCTTCAACTTTCGCCATCTTCCCTCATTCTCACCCGGTCGGTGAGACTCTCGTTTGCTACAATGGTGATCAATAATTTTTGCCATCAGCGGTGATTGGTCAATTCAGGACCGTTTTGAACTGGAGGTGGTCACTTGACGCTCGCCGGTCAATGACGATCGCTGGATATATCGTCTTATAACTCGAGAACCGAAGCATGCAATTGGTTGAGTGTGGTGGCGATCGAAAGGCGACAAATTCAACTTTCGAACGGTGTATTGGATGAACGGTGAAAAATGCAGACCAGAGCCGACAGATGAGAGCAAAGTAACACCATTCACGCGCACATCCCGTATGAGGGCCGTTGCGTGCTAAGGTGATCACATTTAGCATAAAACGTCTGTCGATTGCATACCCAAAGTAATTTGCGATTTATTATACTTTAAATACTTATAGCACATGCATGAGTCTGGTCTCTTTTGAAAGGTAACATTCTGAAGTTTCTTACACAATAAAGAAAATCACTTTGAGTGCTAATGTAATAGAGAAACAGAGGTTTGAACACACTGAAATTAAATATTTGCTCCTTACTTTCGTCTTGACTTGTTGCCAGATGCCTGTTTTTGGGTTCCAGCTGAGAGGTAGGAGCTAGAAAACATAACGGTTCCATAGCCTGAAGTCTTATAGTCATACAGGGCCAACGTTTATAAAAATCCCACAGAAGATTTGTGTTTTACAAAGGTTTTTGTAATGTGTGTACTGCAATAATTCAGCGTGATTATCCAAAATGGCTGTCCGCTGCCATTCATTCAGACGCGCAAATCAAAACAAAGACCTTGTTGGTCTTCTTCTGCCCCTTTCTCGTTGCAATCAACGCTCGTCTGGGATCGCCTTCGGAGCAGACGCTCCTTGGCTACAACGGTGGTCAATAATTTTCACCATCAGCGGTGACTGGTCAGTTCAGGACCCGGCCAAACCAGTCATGGTCACTCGTCAGAGCGGCTTGTCAAATGACGCTCGGCGGATAGGCACATAGGGCTGTAGGAACATATGGCTGGGGGAACATAGGGCTGTGGGAACATAGGGCTGTAGGAGCATAGGGCTGTAGAACAGGCTCCAGTATGTTCAGAACTCAGCTGCCAGGGTTCTCACTCACACCAAGCCCTGGCAGCACATCACCCCCACCCTCATCCACCTCCACTGGCTCCCAGTCAAGTTCTGCATCACCTTCAAACTCCTGCTCCTCACCTACAAGTCCCTCCATGCCCTCGCCCCCCGATACCTGTCTGATCTCCTCCACCAGCACACTCCATCCCGGAACCTACGATCCTCTGATCTAGGTCTCCTCTCCATCCCTCGCACCAGGTTATGGACTTTCGGGGACAGAGCCTTCAGTGTGGCGTCCCCTACCCTCTGGAACTATCTCCCCCCCCCCGAAATCTGCAACGCCCCAACCCTGGACACCTTCAAAACTGCTCTAAAAACACACCTCTTCACCAAGGCTTTTCCCCATCAGTTAGTTTAGATTAGATTAGGTCCATTATCCATTATCCCTTACCTTCCCTCATCCCCTTTCCCCCCCCTATTTCCCTAGCCCTGTTTTTTGTCCTGATTGTGAAGCGACCTTGGGTTCTATGAAAGGCGCTATATAAATTTGATCTATTATTATTATTATTATTATTATTATTATTATTATTAGAAACATAGGGCTGTGAGAACATAGGGCTGGGGGAACATAGGGCTGTAGGAACATAGGGCTGGGGGAATATATAGGGCTGTAGGAACATAGGGCTGTGGGAACATAGGGCTGTGGTAACATAGGGCTGTGGGAACATAGGGCTGTAGGAACCTATAACTGTGGGAACATAGAGCTGTGGGAACATACTGTATAGGCTGTGGGAACATAGGGCTGTAGGAACATAAGGCTGTTGTTAGTTTGTTTCTTAATTGTGCACTGTTGAGTCTGAGCTCGAAACACAAAAAAGTCATTACCTGCAATGCCCCTGTATTGTTGTGTATTTGACAAATAAAGAACTTGAACTTGAACTTGAGGGCTGTAGGAACATAGGGCTGTGGGAACATACAGTAGGGATGTGGGAACATAGAGCTGTAGGAACATAGAACTGTAGGAACATAGAACTGTAGGAACATAGACACGCTCCCGTTTGTTCTTTATAATTTTCTTTTGTCCTCGTCACAATTCTTCATATTCCTTTCTTCCGTTTGCCTGCGTTCCTTCCTTCTAAACGGCGGCGGACTTGCAAAACCAGACGATCTATATTCGGGGATCCGTTCTCCCTCCTTGGTGTCGGTAGAGTCGTCTATAATCTGGGTTTGTTGTACTTTAGCTTCCACTTGTCATTACTTGGTGAATCAGGTCTATAATCTGGGCTCGTTGCGGGACAGACTTCCTATAGCTTTCCTTTTTCAAACTTCCGGCTTGTCTTGTCATCTTCCATCTCCTGCCTGCCGCTGCAACTTGTTACCCACGATGGGGGTTTTGGGAAATGTGGTCTCATCACGAGAGTAGGGTACCAATTGTTTCGGCAATGGTTTTTAGATTAGATTCACATACATTTTATTGTCACATCATTTGGTACCTTTTACAGCAAAACATTTTGATATATTATATATTATTATATATATAGATTATATTAGATTAGATTCAAATGTATTGTCATTATACAGCACAAGTACAGTACAACGAAAATAGGTCTGGCATCCAATCAGAGTGCAAATAAAGTAACAGTAAAGTGCAATAGTAATATACAATGTACAGGTGATTAAACTATGTACAAGTATAAATATATAAATTAGTACTACTGAGTAATCATGCTAATCAGATGTATGTACAGAGTTGTAGTATTAATATGTACAGTGATACAGGTATAAAGACACTATGGTAGTAGACATACTGGCCAGCAGCGTAACTAGTAAGAGTAGGTATGTACAATATGTACAGATATATATATATAGTAGGGGTGTAACGGTACACAAAAACCACGGTTCGGTACGTACCTCGGTTTTGAAGTCACGGTTTGGTATGGGTTTTCGGTACAGTGGGGGAAGGTTTGGCTTTCCATGTTCCACTCAGGGGTGATGTGTGCAGTAACTAATTGTACTTGTAGGGCTGTCAACAAATATTCTATATTGAAATTAATGATCGAATTTCTTTATAAAGAATTACAGGTAATCTCTCAGTGTTGTGTGCAAATTATATTTTGAGAATGGGTGAACTTGGAGTTTTGAATTAAGTTCTGCACGCAAAAAAAAGTTCTGCATGTGAGGTCGTTAGTGGTTAACATACCGTTGTATTCGTTCGGTACACAGCCGTACTGAACCTAAGGTCCAGTACTGAAACGGTTCGGTACGGATACGTGTGTACCTGTACACCCCTAATATACAGTATCTACAGATATGTGAAAAGGATTATATGCAGGTATGTACAGATAGATATACAGTATATATATGGTATATACAGCATTATACAGCGTTATATGGGTTATGTGCAAGTGTATAAGTAGTCTCATTTGTTTACTGTAATTATACTAAGCTATCACAACCAATCTGACAACAATACAGGATATGATGTATATATTAAAGTCATTATCTCTCAATAACTGTCAAACTAAACAAACGTGTGCAAAACTGTTCAGAGTTTAGGGGATACGTGCGAGATGATGCGCAAAATAGCGCTAGTTTCCCTACAAAGTGCCCCTTTAATCCCTCTATTATCCAAACTCCTTTCCTGCCTGGTACAAAATAGGTGCTGCCCCTCCCCGTGTTCACAGCCGGCGTCATAACGGTAGCCATGTGTCCTGAGAAGCACTTTGAGACTCTCTGGGCACACGTACATTCCACAAGAACACACACACACACACATACACACACACACACACACACACACACACACACACACATGCACACACACACACACACACACACACACACACACACACACACACACACACACACACACACACACACACACACACACACACACACACACACACACACACACACACACACACACACACACACACACACACACACACACACACACACACACACACACACACACACACCACACACTCTCTACAGCGATACTGTACAGTGTTTAACTGTTGGTCTTTAACAACAGGAAGAGAACCCACAAGGCAGAGGGAAGGCTTTAGTTCCTCTTCTTTCTACCTCACTCAGGGAAAAACAACGTTCCAAACAGAGCTATACTAAACGACAATTTTATCCTCCCCTGATGCCTTTTTAATGGTAGAGAGTGTATACTTAGGAAAGCCATTCTGTGCTCATACGTTTATTTGCACAGTGGTAAGTGGACGGCCCTCGCTGTATTTGATAGGGGGGGCTTTTTTTAATCAGGCAACAGCTCGGCGTGCCAAGAAGGGAACGATGGCTCTTCAGAATCCGGTTTGTTTATGTGCTCTTCAGATGGAGGCAGTCGACTAATACTGCAGAGACATTAGTTAATTATTGTGCCCGGAGTGGACGATTTCCTCTTGTCCTTTGGACGTTATTGTCTCCATGTGTTCGGCGTTAGGCTCTGCCAGGGAGGAGACAGGAAGACGTGAAACCAGAGGCAATATTTACCTGACAGCCTCTTCTCTTTTACATGCCTGCTTTAAGAAACCATTGTGTAATTTATTGTAATTACCTTCCACCAGTTACCCTGCCGGGCATGAGATAATGCTCTTTAGGTTAGCTTAGGACAGTGATCTCCTCTCTGTCTCGGCTTGCAGGGCGCCGTTTTATTGCTAGGTTTTATCATTTAACTGTTTTCTTTTTCATGTCAAGACCATGGGTGAACGATTTAAAGACCCCACAACATGAGAAATTAGTTTTTAGAGTTTGTTACGCGATGTCCCCTCACTGGGGACTCCGGGGGAGGTACAGGCCGACTAGGAGCTTCTCAGAAACGTGACCGACCTGTTTTTCTTTCTTTTAGCCCTGTAAATATACTGTGAAGTCGACATCACTCAGCTGGTACTCTGGAGCGTAACACTTTGATTGGCATGTCCTAACAATCTGGAGTTCCTACAGTATACTGGGGAGGTGTTAGCTTGTAGCTTACAGTATACCAGGTACACAGTACAGAGTTATGCTACATTAGTTAATTACAGATTAGCAAACACGTTTAGAATTAGATTAGATTCAAATGTATTGTCATTATACAGCAGAAGTACAGTACAACGAAAATAAGTCTGGCGTCCAACCAGAGTGCAAATGTAACAGTAAAGTGTGATAGTAATATACAATGTACAGGTGATTAGTATAAAATATATAGATTAGTACTACTGAGTTATAGTGCTAATCAGATGTATGTACAGGGTTGTAGTATTGATATGTACAGTGATACAGGTTTGTATAAAGACCCTATGGTAGAAAGTCATACTGGCCAGCAGCATAAATAGTAAGAGTATAGGTAAGGGATGTGTATACAGATATAGATAGAGTATCTACAGATATGTAAAAAGGATTAAGATAAGATATTCCTTTATTGATCCCCTTGGGGAAATTCGGGCGTCATAGCAGCATCGGGAAGAGGGGGAGGAGGGGAGGTACAGGTACGGGCATGGTGTGTATGTGTAATAAAAGATGCAGATGAGGGTCTGTATATTATACGTTACAATAAATAGGCTATGGACAATAAACACGTAGAATTTGAATATATACTATGAGTAAGTAAAGTATACAGTATACACAGGTGCTGTATACACAATATGCAACAGCGTTCAAAGTTTGTACAGTGTGGGTAACAGAGCCTAGGGGGTAGGCAATGGAGTTCAGAGTAAATATAAGATAAGATAAGATATTCCTTTATTGATCCCCGTGGGGACATTTTTGGCGTCACAGCAGCAGGGGGGAGGGGAGGTACAGGTATGGGCAGGGTAATAGTAGAAAGACATAAATATATGCAATAAGATCTAAATATAAAAATATGAGAACAAATAAATATAACACAATATAATTAACTCTGAATATAAGAATATGCCACATACACAGTACAAAGTTATGCTAGATTGTCTTAATTACAGATGAGCAAACAAGTGATTTAAATACACACAAGAGTTACAGCAGTTATGGTTATGAATTCTGACAATTTATCGCCACGTCTTTGTTTATTGCTTCACCTCAGCACTGCCACCCATACTCTCAGGATCCCCTGCCTGAGACTCGTAAACCTCAAATACATCCTTTTCCTTTTTACCAGCTGCTTATTGTGCTCTGTTTTATCTTTTATTGGGCCATTGACAACCGTATACACATGGACACCATACCCCATACCATACATAATTGTATGCACGCAGAAGAGTACACATGGTTGATGTATGTACAGTATATGCATGCACATGCACATTTACTTTTACATTTAGTCATTTAGCTGATGCTTATCCAAAGTGACTTACAAATTGTGAACAACAAGTCAGCAGGAATCTTTGTTAGTGCTATTGTTTGTCAATTAGTATCGAGCTTGAGTGTTACACTCTGAGTGCATGGTAGTATAGACATATTAGCATGATTAGTAGTAGTATAAGTATAGTAGCATAGTAGTATAGATACATTAGCACAAGTAGTAGTATAAGTATAGTAGCATAGTAGTAGTAAATAAGATAGTAATACTAAAAAGAATTTCTTTTTGTGCGCGCACACACACACACACACACACACACACACACACACAAACACACGCACACACACACACAGCCACACACACACACACACACACACACACACACACACACACACACACACACACACACACACACACACACACACACACACACACACACACACACACACACACACACACACACACACACACACACACACACACAAATAAATAGTGGTGCCAGTGCTCATCTGACAACACAGTGCAGCTTATATTCTCCCCAGCAAAAAAAAACGCAAAGCAGGATACATGAGTTGATGCATGTTAAATGTCAAAAGGCAAATAGCACAAAACTGAGTTTTGACAGTTTCAAAGGGCTTATAATAATAGCCTACTGCATGGCCTCCATGAAAGCCACTGAATACACATTTAGAGTATATACATATTTGTCCTCCTCAGATTCGGGTGGAAAGCATTCATTAGCCAGAAACGACATGACAGCAGATGATGGAAATTCTACACCCACAAATGTCCAAAACCACAGCTAGCTAAGTTATGCTCATATGCACACAAGATACACAACTAGAAGCAAAGAATGTCTGATGCTTGAAAATCCAGATAAAAAGTTGCTCCCAGCTATACCATTACAGCTTCCAAGATAGCAAACATATTTCTTGACAATTCTTAACCTAACAACACTGAGTTAATGACTTTAAAAAAAAAAAAAAAGGTCTGTATCTACTCACCCCCATGGCAGTCAAAATCATCAGTTTTTGTGTCCTTGTAACTAGGGATGCACCGATATGAAAATTGGCCGCCGATACCGATACCGATTGTTCAACTAACACTATCGGCCGATACCGATACCGATATTTGTATATTTGTATATAAGTATTTGTAAAAAAAAAAAAAAAAAAAAAAATTTTTTTTTTTTTAATGAAACTACTGTATATTTGTATGTGTATGTTTGTATTTGTAGGCCTCTTTACTTACTTAAAAAAAGGAAACATCAAGAAATATGTTTATGGTATCACTATCTCTCTCCCAGTATCGTCTTGCGGCCTGCAGAGGGATACTATTTTCTCAACCAGAGCTTTCAACCAATGCAATGGAACCATTCTTGCGGCCTGCAGCGGGATACTATTCTCTCAACCAGAGCTTTCAACCAATGCAATGGACCCATTTTGATTGACAGTCGATTCGGCCAATTACGCCACACCGCTACGCCACTCCTGCTGTCCTTACCACCAATCGGCAAGCGTTTATAAATTTTTCTACTTCCGGGCATGTTCTGTTTGCGAATGCGAGAGCAGAACACACTTAACGACACGTAGCTACGTTAGCTGCCCGGCCCGCCGACCGGCGCTCCACGCATGACCAAATGAGACATAATCATTTTACTGCAACAAATGTTATAATAAAACAAAGCCTTTCTATACATTTGTCTGGTTGAAAACTTTATTAACAGATTGCAGAATGTGTAGTTGGGTACGGAATGAGCAACGGAATGGAACCGAGCTATGAACGGGCTAACGGAGTAATGCCTTGTTTACTGCTATCTTCGGGTAAATAATATGCTTGTTATTGAACGTGTAACACTTCATTTTAACAGCAGATACTTTCTTAAATGCCATCTTCCCGAGAGAGGGTGTTGACGGGGAGTTGTGTTATTAATAGCATTGAACAGCTAACCGAAAGCTAGCGTTAACTATTGTTAAAGGTTTAGCCATAACGTTACCTTGGCTAAAGTTGGGGCTATTCTTAATGCAGCAATAATGACTGCAGACCTGCAAGCAAAGTACAGCAAGTTGACAAAGGAGTATTCCAACGCAAATCACATTTTCACCAGTAACGTTAGTCTTGCATCTAATAGCTAATAACGTAGCTACGTTAGCTGCCCGGCCCGCCGACCGGCGCTCCACGCATGACCAAATGAGACATAATGATTTTACTGCAACAAATGTTATAATAAAACAAAGCCTTTCTATACATTTGTCTGGTTGAAAACTTTATTAACAGATTGCAGAATGTGTAGTTGGGTACGGAATGAGCAACGGAATGGAACCGAGCTAATGAATGGACTCGGAGTAATGCCTTGCTGCTATGGGTAATAATAATATGCTGATGTTATTGTCCGTGTAACACTAACTATATAACGCTAATGCCACAAAACAAATGCCTTGTTAATCATAAGTAGTTACTTTGATGCAGTAGATTGTGTGTGTGTGTGGGGGACGGCAGGCGTTGTGTGTGAGTGAACTTTTATTTTTTTGCCTTTTGACGCTACACAAATTGATGGGTATTTATCGGCGACTGCTATCGGCACATTTGAGTTTATCGGCCGATAGGCCGATAGCAGTCAACAAGGCACTTATCGGCCGATACCGATACCCGACCGATATATCGGTGCACCCCTACTTGTAACTAGGGATGGGCAAAACTCACAAAATCACTATTTGATCGTTACTGGGAACTATTCAAATACTAATCGAAGATCCCCTCCCCCCGTTAACACATGATTCCATTTTTCAAACATGAAACATCACAACTCACAACACAATAATAACAATAATACGTAAAAGACATCCAAAAAACATAAATTAACCCAACAATGATTAGACAATAAATTACGACAGATTATACATTTACATACATATCCAGTTCAAATAAGCTGTCACCAAGTATAAGGAAAATAGCACATTTACTATAAAAACGGGCTTCCTGAGCCCCCTCCATCCCCAGGCCCGGCAGCCGCGAACCCCAACCCCGGAGGACCCGGAGTCCGGCGCCCCCGCGGGCCAAAGCATCACGCCTCTTTAACGCCTCGACCCGCAGAGACCCCGAACCACGGCCCCCCCAGTCAGAGCCACGACCACCAGACCCACAGCCAAAGGGGGCCCAGAAAATATACATCATTAAAATTACAAGAAAAAAGAAAAAAACGAAAAGAAAAAAAACAAGTGGACAATGGCACTCGCTCGCTCTGCTCCCCCGTAAGGCCGGCCAAAATGAGTCTCTTTACATGTACAGAGGTCGGCAATTGAGAAACATCATTTAACAATAATACAGAAGGCAAGGTTGGTATGGTCTAGCGAAAATCTCTGATAGCTGAGAGGTAACATTTTCCCAGAAGATCTCAACAGGAGGGCACTCCCAGTACATATGCATATATGTTCCAATGGCACCGTTGGACAAGAGTCAGGTCTGATACCCATTAGGTTTAATCGCCTGGGGGTCAGATAAGTCCTATGAACAAAATTTAGATTAATCTGTTGGTGATCTGGGTTGCGTGATGATAGCCTAATATTTTCCCAGACTGCATCCCAATCCAAATCTATTTCCAACTCAGGGATATCCTTTCTCCAAATCGTATCTAGGGGTAGGTCCTTATATGAGGACATAAGTAAGTGCCGATAAAAGTCAGAGACGAAGCCTCTCGATGTCTCCCTGTCATAAAAGAATTTGTGAAACCGGTGTCGCTCTAGTGGAACGTCCCATGGAACGCCATGAGCCTTCAGAGCTGCTCTCATTTGTAAATAAAAGAAAAAGGAGGTTCTGGGGAGATCATATCCGTTGGATAGATCCTGGAAAGAGCGGAGACCAGAGTTATCGAAGATATCCCCCAATGTATGGATGCCTTTATTTTCCCAACTAGGGTACCTAATAGGTTGCTGTCCAATAAGAAGTAAATTGTTATTAAATATAGGGGAGTGTGTGTGCCATTTATGGCGGTTAGTACACGCTTTCTGGGTGTCACGCCAAATCTGGATCACATGTGTGATAAGAGGGCCAAATCGTAATTTGCATTGCTTAATTGAAATGTTGGTATACACAATATCCTGAAGTCTATAAGGGGTCATTATCTTCTCCTCCAATGGTCGCCAGGACACGGCTGCATGAGCGTCAAACCGAGTGATGAGAGGTCTCAAAGAGTAAGCTTGAAAATAATATTTGAAGTCTGGAAATGCTAAACCCCCGTCGAGTTTACTCCTCTGTGCAGTGGATCTCTTTAAGCGTGGCCGTTTGTTGTTCCAGACGAATTTATATGCAGCAGAGTGCAGTTTTTGCCAGTAACCAACAGGAGGAGATAACGGTAGCATGGAGCTGACAAAGTTAATTCTGGGTAAAACATTCATCTTAATTATTGAGGCACGGGCCTGTAATGAGTTTTTTAATTTGGACCACCTGTTAAAATCATTCGTAATCCTGTCACCCAAGCTGGAGTAGTTATACTTTACTGTCTGGTTAATAGTGGGGAATATTTCAATCCCAAGACACTTAAAGTGCTCTACCATGAGTATGTTTGCTGGGAGGATGGTTGCCTTCGCAGTCTCATTGAGTGGAAGGAAGGCTGATTTTGGCCAGTTGATCTTAAATCCAGATAGACTGCCAAAATCATCTATTACTTGGAGAAGATGAGGTAGAGAGATGGCGGGGTTCTGCATAAATAGGAGTACATCATCTGCGTATAAGCTGATATAGTGATGTGTGCCCTTAATTGACACAGGGGATATAATCTGGGATTGTTTTATGTACTGAGCTAGAGGTTCGAGTGATAAAGCAAAGAGTCCGGGACTAAGAGGACAACCCTGTCTAGAAGAGTGGGACAGAGAAGAGTGGTGAGCAGAGTTTCCCTGTTAAGATCATGGCCGAAGGCCCTGTGTAGAGAACTTTGATCATGTGAATGAACCCCTCACCTAACACCATCCTTCTAAGGACTGCCCACAAATATGACCACTCCAATCTGTCAAATGCCTTCATCGCATCTAAGGACATGACAGCCTTGCTGGCATCAATCATGTGCAGTAACCGTCTGATATTATCCGTGACCAGTCGGCCTCTTATAAAGCCAGTCTGATCGGGGTTAACCAGAGATGTCATATGCTTTTGAAGTCCGATGGCTAGCACCTTAGCATATAGCTTGAGATCGGCTCCGAGGAGACTTAAGGGTCTATAGCTGCCACATTCGGTGGGATCCTTATCTTTCTTGAGTAGGACAGATATAAGTGCCATATTGACATCCCTGGAAAAATGGCCCTCTTCGACTGAGTGTAAAATCATTGAAAGTAATAAGGGACAGAGTACATCCCAGAACGCAGTATAGAGTTCCGGTGGAATGCCGTCCCAACCAGGAGCCTTGCCCCGCTGCATGTCAGCAATTGCCTCCCTGAGCTCATCTAGTGTGATAGGTTCAGCTAACCGTTTAGCGTCATCCTCTGAGATTTGTGGTAAGTTAATTTGACTAAGATAGTCCTCCAGCTTGGTATGATCATAGACCACTTCTGACTCGTACAGGTTGGAATAAAACGAGCTAAATGTATCGTTGATTTTGTTGGGGTTGGTGGTTATCTCCCCCTGTTGGTTCTTAATGGCAGGGATATCTGCAAATTGTTCACTGGCCCGTATCTTCATAGCCAGTAGGTGACTAGGTCTAGAGCCATGAAAGTAGTAGTGTTGTCTTGTTCTGTGCATTTGAAATTCAGACTGTTGTCTTAAAATGGAGTTAATCTCCTTTTTCACCACCTTAATTTGGAGCTCCAGTCGGCTAGAGTAGCTGTGCTGCATAGAGGACATCATTGTTTTATGAAGCTCTTCCAGTTCTACTAACTTGGAGAGCCGACCCTTGCGGAGATTGGAAGCAAATAGACTGGTGTTACTTCTAATAAACCCCTTTACCGAATTCCATAAAATTCTGGGGTCCTGTACCGATCCAGCATTAAACTGCAAGAATTCAATGAGCTTCTCCTTAAATTGTAGTTTAAATTCCTCGTTCTTCAGCAGCGTTGAGTTAAAGCGCCATCTAGGGGCACGGGACATTATTTTACTGAGTGAACCCTTAAGGAGGATGTATTTGTGGTCTGACAGTGCAATGGGCCTCAAGTCAACGTCAAAGCTATCGAATAGCCTAGAGGAAGAAAAAACATAATCAATTCTGGAAAAAGTTTTATGTCTCGCGGAGAAAAAAGAGTAGTCTCGCGCGGTTGGGTTGAGTAACAGCCACATATCAGTAACCCCTGTGTCTTTAGACCAGTGACGTAGGGCCGCGGTAGCTTACTTCTAATCGTGGGTTTCAGCAGTACCGGACTTATCAATCAATGGATCCCAAATGGCATTGAAATCAGCACCCACTATAAATGAGTACTCAGGTAGTTTCAACATCTCTGTAGTGAGTACATTATAAAAGTTAGCGTCATACACATTAGGGGCATAGGCGGCTATAAGAGCAATTTACTTGTTAGAGTATTCCATCTTCACAATTGTAATTCGACCTTCTGCATCAGACCACACGTCTAATAATTTAATATTCAACTTTCGCTTAGCTACTATGGCTACTCCACGAGACTTAGTGCTAAAAGAAGAGGAGCTTATGTTGTGATAAAATTTGTTGCAAGTCTTGCACTGTCAGCCTTTAAAAGATGCGTTTCACTGAGCAAAGCAACGTCCACCTCCTGCCTTTTCAACCATGCTAGTACACTTGTGCGTTTATGCGGAATATTAAGACCCCCTCTATTCCAGATCAATATGTTCAAATTAGCCATAGTCTAAAAAGGCTGCAGTATGACTGAATGTAATCCGTTTGGAGTAGAACACCATAACATATATATATCCACTTGTTAAGGTCCCAGTGAGTTCCGAGCGTGAGCGTGAAAATAAAAATAAAACAGTGTGAGTCGACTGGAAAGAAAAACTAAAAACGACACAATCCCCCATTCCCTCCCCCCTCCCCAGAATACTTATCCAGTATCGATCAAACATCCCTCGATACCCCTCCCCAGAGGCACCATGCCCCATAAAGTAGGTTGCTCTAACACCGACTGAGCATACCATCTAACAAGAACACTAAGTACCCAACTCGCTCCGTACAAAAGCTGTGCACGAATAGAACAATTAAGGCATAGTAACAAATATAACAGTCCTCTAGACTTTAAATTCCTGATATAACCTCTCAACAGTAGTCATATGTTTGCATTCAGGTTGTGCTTGTTAGGTCTCAAAGAAATTAAATAATATAGAAATAATATATATATATATATATATATATATATATATATATATATATATATATATATATATATATATATATATATATATATATACACACACCCACACACTCACCCACGCTGGTAATGTAGTACCAAAATAGGGTAGATCCACACCCTGCATGTATCCACCGACAACTATATCCTGAGTGGTAGAACAGGATAAATTAAATAGTGAGTGAGCACATACACATACATACACCCACCCATACAACCATACACACATATACACACACACATACCTGTAAGAGTATTAATATGGCAAGTGAAATTATATTTGGCCATTACAGCCCATATTTGACTAAACATTGTGTGCCCTCTCCCTCCTATTAAAAAAAAATAATGATAGTAATAATAATAATAATAATAATAATAAAGAAATAATAATTGCACACACACATACATATACACGCATATATGTGCAACCACCACCTCCTATAATATATATATTAAGGCTGTCAAATATATCGCGTTAATATCGCGTTAACTCCCGATTCTATTAATGCCACTAATTTTTTTAACTCAAGATTAACTAAATTTTTTTTTTTTTTTTTTTTTTTTACTAGACTTCACTCAGGTGTATTATTGATGCTCTCATTGATACTATGTTTGTTTCTGAAGTGTGTGTGTGTGTGTGTGTGTGTGTGTGTGTGTGTGTGTGTGTGTGTGTGTGTGTGTGTGTGTGTGTGTGTGTGTGTGTGTGTGTGTGTGTGTGTGTGTGTGTGTGTGTGTGTGTGTGTGTGTGTGTGTGTGAGATATAGAGAGAGAGGGGGGTGAGAGAGATGAGGAAGGGGCAAAAGAGAAAAAGAGCTGGGAGAGTGTGTGTGTGAGGGAGAGAGGGGGGTGTGTGATTAATCAGCCCTTGTGTGTGTGAATGTAACAAGTTCCTAACGTTTTCTTTCCCCTATTATTTCATGCACACTTTATTCATTGTTTTAAATTATTATTTTCTTTTAAGTTATTTTGTGCATCACTCTGTTTTGAATTTGATGCAAATTTGCAATGCATGAGGGTCATCCTTTTGTGTTAAATGGCTGCACAAAGCAAGCATTTGTTGACTCGCATGTTGATAAGAGTATTAAAACTTGGAACTTGAAAAAGATCTGTTTAAGGTAAAAAAAAAGTAAAAAAAAAATGCGATTAATTTGCGATTAATCGCGAGTTAACTATGGACAATCATGCGATTAATCGAGTTAAATATTTTAATCGTTTGACAGCACTAATATATATATATATATATGTGTGCGTGCACCTGTACACACACACATACACACACACACACACCGCAGCAGTGTAGTACAGAAATAGGGTAGATCCACACAGTGCATGCATCCACCAACAACTATCTATGTAAGGCAGGGTAAATGGAATATTGAACACACACACACACCCACACGACCATGCACATATATATATATATATATATATATATATATATATATATATATATATATATATATATATATATATATATATATATATATATATATATATATATATATATATATATATATATATATACACACACACATATATGTAAGAGGGTATTAATATGGCAGGTGAAATTATATTTGAACATTCAGCGCCCTCTACCTCCTCTTAGCCTCCATCACCGCTGTATAGTCGAGATGCCGAGAGCATTTGGTCGCATAGATACGACGTCATCAGTATGACGTCATCAGTCTGTCCCAGAGATATATTATACACAGTCCGCTCCGGACCCGAGTTAGCAGCGAGCAGTGGCTATGGCAAACTAATGTCTATATAAAGTCCGTAGCACAATCCCAATATACACAAACACATTCATTGTAACAACCTCTGTTAACTGTTGTCATAATAATAACGTTTAGCTTGACTGGCTTCGGCAGGCAGTAGGAATAGCTGCGATATTGCTATAGCTGGCTAACGAGGCTAGCCGATACCTTCACCTGCTTGTTTGATTCCCTCGTTTTCAGATGCCTGGTTATATAATCCTTTGCCTCGGACGGGTCATCGAACGATCTCTGCTCCCCTTTAGGAGATGTGATTTTCAACGTCGCCGGGAACAGCAGACCAAACCTGATATTCGGGCAGCTGCGTAGCATCTCTCTAGCCTCCTTGAAGGCCGCCCGTTGTTTCCTTCTAATCTGGGAAGATGTAGATCTGTTTCTTGTTGTGGTGGATGGGTCGTTGAGTCGATGCCTTCCTCAGGATATCCACCTTCTCCTGGAAGTAGTGGAATTTGATCACAATCTGTCGCGGAGGTTCCCCATCCTTTGGCTTGGGTTGCAGACTCCTGTGTGCTCGGTCAATCGTCGGGGTGTAGTCCAGGTTGAGTGAATCTTGGAGCAGCTTAGCCACCGCTTCTTCCATACGTGCACCTCCAAAACGTTCATCTACTCCAATTATCCGACAATTGTCTCTGCGTTGTCTGGACTCAAGGTCATTTGCTTTGGCCATTAGTTGTTTGATATCAGAGGGCGGCTACGTGGCGTAGTGGGCAAGGCGCTCACCGCGAAATGCTGGAGACGCTGGGCTCGTCAGTTCGAGCCCAGTGCTCCACATTTGCTTTCAGTTTAGCTGGTCGTCCGTACTAATACACATTGGCCGTATTAGGGGGTGGGAAACTGATGGGTGGGGATCGGGCGTTGTGGACAGCGACTCCTACAGGTCGGTTGGTGCGCCTGCGCAGTAGAATCAGGAAGTGTCAGGGGCAGCGTGAGCCTCCCACGCGTTACTCCTCGCCACTGAGAGATCGAGCTGCGCAGGTGAAAAGATGCGACTGCTGTTACCTCAAGTACCGGAGGGGACTTGTGCTATGTATGACTTAGTCCACATTGCAGCCGGCTTCTCGGAGGCAAGAAACAGCGTCCGTGACAGGGGAGGGTTGAATTGGATGATACGAAATTGGGATGGGAGAAAAATATAGAAAAAATGGGAGAAAAAGTGGATAAAAAAAAAAGTTGTTTGATATCAGATTTCATCGATTTCACCTCAGTTTCTAGTTCGACGACTCTATCGGAGTAGTGATTAGCTCCCTCTTCCAATGCTTGTGTAGCACCCTGAAAATATGGCTATTATTCAGAAGTGCTGACTTGCCTTTTATCTCCCCTGGTGCACCAAGACATACTAACTAGTTTCCATTAATATTCTCTCGGACAATGACGCGGGCTTCTCCTTTTCTACCGGCTGGAATATGGATTATAAGCAGTATCACTGGATCATATTCACCCATCCAGTTTTCCCTATGTGGCTAGTTGGCGACCAGCAGGGGGCGGTGGCAGGCAGTGAGCGTACGAGAGCGACGGGGGAGGAAGCAGGTGAATGGAGACGGAAGGAAGAGAACGAGCCTCTTCGAGTTTGGACTTGGATGTGATCAGACGTGTCTCGACAGAGCCCCCGTTGTGGAGCACACGGGCGAACGTATTGAACTTGAGTATATTACGGGTTATCCTAGAAGAGTAACCGTAGTGGAGCGTTGCATGTTTTCCCCACTGAATAACCCTAGTGATACAACGAGTTATCCTAGAAGAAGTGCGGTATAACCAAGTGTGGCTTAAATTAAAGATATTCCCTCTAGTGAGGTGCCCCGCCAGCGTGGCCTGAAGAGGACCGGTGTTTAGAGACACCCTGCGTCATTATATATCACGGCTAGCAGGAGGGCTGTTTGGGACCCAGAGAGTAGCTTCAGTGTAAGGTAGGGCAAGTGTATGGCTGCGCGTCTATCCAGCACCGGCCGTCAACAACCAGTCTTCGCCGGCGTGGATGTCTGCTCTGCACCGGCGGTCTTCAGCCCAGCACGGGAGTTCTTCCCGTCCAGCAGAGGCGCCATCATCCAGCACACGCTCACAGCCCACTACGGCTTCCTCTGCTCCAGCCCCGCTTGCTAGTGCCCGTGACGAGAGCGTTCGACGCCATCTTGCTACCCCGAACAGTGGGGGCGCGGCGAGGACGCCATCTTGGTTGAGTACCTCAGAGCGCCAGTGCGCCGGATCTTATTGCACAGTACACAGTGTAAGGCGGCCTACGGGCGAAGCTAATGGTTGCTAACTACAGTTCATAGGGGTACCCCATATACATTCTATGCCGGCATTAGTATAGGACTCTTGTTTTGGTACAGTGGGCCCACATTTTTTATTTCCTTTGAGTGTGATAACGTGTTGGTTCTTTAATAATAATTCCCATTTAATTAACCCTTTCCCTGTGGGGAGGTTACAGACCTGGTGCATCATAAGTAAAGCCTTAGAGGTATTATACATGGTACTAACCCAGACGTGGGTGATGAGTCGAGCACATTGGAATATATTATCCCTGGTACTGACCCAGAGGTGGGTGTAAATAAGAGTCTATAAGGTCTTGAGTTACAAACGGAGTAATAGTAGGACTTCATTCTATTTGACCATTCTTATTAAATCCTTGTAACCGAATAGTACCAACTAACATAAAGGCTTAAATGGGGTTCTGTGTGCGTGTCCATTCCTGTGCCCAGTATTAGCCATTTTGGTGTGTGTAACGTTGCTGCAATTAACCTCTTCCTATTCCACCTTTCCCTTCTTACTATAAGGTTTCTAGTGTCACTGAGGGAGGGTACTGCTTGCGGGGGGAACCAAGTTATTTATTTACAATTCAGTCACTAGGTGTGGGAGGGTTAAAGGAGTAATTGGGGGAAGTGAGAGCGTGTTGGGGAGTACTGCTGACCGCCCTGGAAGGGTGAGGAAGACCAGAGTACCAGACCAGGTTTGTAAATCCCGGGCCCCATTCACTCCCACGGCCAGCCTCCTGTTGATGCTCCAGACCCAAAGACGGAGGTGCAGTCAGACAGAGATCTACTGTGTCTCGCTACCCAGTGGCTGTGCACACCCGTTCCCACGAAGCAGGGATAATCCACCCTGCTACACTTGTATAGCTGTAGCCTGTAGCTTGATATCTTGGTTAGCCTAATCTATAGCCTTGTGCTGTTCCGAACGCACGGTAGCTATTTCTCTTCGTAGTTCGTCGGAGAGGTCTCCCATCTTAGCGTACAGTTCTGTGGTTATTATAGCCACAGTGCTTTCTATATTTGACATCAACCGTTGTTCCGAGTCTTTGATGGCTTGCATGATGGAGGCGAAATGCATATCTGGCGCAGCCATTTTGGGCGTCACGGCCCCAACAGTGCCGGAGGCTTTCGGGACTGATGTAGGCCTGGTTTTGCCAGCCATCTGAGGGTCGATTGTCGTTCAAGTTGAACAGAATATTTGCGAAAAAACTGTTTTCCTTGTGTTGTTGAGTGGTTATAATCTATTTAAGCAAGTTCTAATATTCGTCTAAAGGCTGACATTTTACGAAATAATTGTTTTTGTGCAGAGCTCAAATCGGACACGTGTTACATGTTGCTGCTCACGAGCGCCCTTTTCGTTTTTACTTTACTAATAGCGAACGTGACACAATCAAACAAGTGAGCTAGCTGGCTGCTGTCATTGCTAACAGCTACAGTAGATATTTGCGAGTCGTAGCAGGGTAACATTATTTACAGGAAAAAAAGCATTCATTCTGAACGTTACATCACTGATGCTTGAAATGTGTGAACTTAGTGAAACAACATGGCAAACGTACAAAGCGTTGCTACCATGTAACTCTGATCTCTCTTTCTTCATCTTTCTTTTCTGTTCTACCAGCTGTTAAGAGACTGTTATGCTACCTGGCTAGTTAGCGAGCTGTATCCAGTGGTGTTCAGTGGTGTGATTGATTGATTGATTGATTGAAAACTTTATTAACAGATTGCAGAATGGGTACAATACAGTACGGCTCAATACACACAATTGTTAAGGGGATGCAGACCAGAGAAAGACTTTCCTCTTGTTTACATCAGGGTCCCCCATTTTCAATTCATAATGACATTAATGACATACATGTACAAGTACTGTTACATTTGTGACATACAAGATATGCAAATATACAGTACTGTTATCCTAACAGAAAATCCTAACAGAAAATATATGCATACGAGAGGGAGGAAACTGTACATTAGGAGGGGGTGGGTGGGAGGGGGGTTTGTACATTTACGGGGGCCATACAGATATACAGATATATCATGACATTTATGACAATACATGACATACAGGTATACAGTACTGTTACATTTGTGACATACAAGATATGCAAATATACAGTACTGTTAAACAGAGATCCTAACAGTTAATCTATACATACGAGGGGGAGGAAACTGTACATTATGAGGGGGTGGGTGGGAGAGGGGGTTTGGTTTGGACATTTACCAGTTTTTAATTGAAGCCTCCCGTAGGTGCTCTTTGAGAGCGGTTTTGAAGGTGGGTAGGGATTCCAATTTTTTTACGGCTGTGGGTAGGGCGTTCCACATTGATGTGGCATAATTGCGAAACGTGTTTAGACCCTTGTTTGTGCCGAATCTGGGTTGAACATGTTGGATTCTGATGGTTCAGCCAGTATCACCTATTCGTCTGTTTGGCTTGTGTTATCATCTCTCCATCCACTGACCCTGCGTTGTGTTTATTTCTTTGACGTCTTCACATACTGGCTGTACAATCCTTATCATTCCCCGTTAATGCAATCCGCAACCATAATAATTCACCACCTTCGAAAGAATTCGACACTTGACAGCGTAATACCTTTCTCGGAAAAGCATTGTTTATTCCATAAACAAAACCTCATAATCAGATGGGAACCAATTTGTATTGTCCTTGAAAAGTCTATTCTGATGGTCTCTCCTTTCACCCCGCTCGGGGTTCATCGCGGCCTGGTGGTTATTTCAAAAGCCTGTCGTCGTGGCACTTCTCTAGTGCTGCCCTCCCCCCCCCCCCCCCCCCCCCTCTCTGTGATGGGAGGAGGGAGCCGTCTCAAAGTCTCTGATGGTTCCTCTTCTGTGTGGTTCGTTTCTCAGTCTGGCCTTACCCGGAAGAAAACTCACTTTTCTATATTCTCGCCATAGCAACGACAGGCCCGGCCTCTCTTCTGGTTGTCATGTGACGCGCTGTCATAGCAACTGCTAATAACCTTTAACCCACATTAAAACGTCTGTTTCATTAATGTCTCTACCTCTCTCTCTCACCATTGTGCCTGCGGTGGTTCTTATCAGTTGTTGTGTTCTGATGGAATAAATGAGGGCCCAGGTATGTAATTCCACCTTTCTTTGTGACAATATTGTCACCCACTGTAACAGAGAAGCTGTTGGTTTTGCTGAGTTTGTTATTTGATCCGAAGAGAATGGACTCTGTTTTACCCAGGTGTAATGATAGTTTGTTATCAGCGAGCCAGGTGCAGATTCTGCCGAGTTCTGAACTGAGGGTTTTTTCAACCTCTAACTTGTTCTTGTCAGAGACCAGCAGGAACAAGTTGCAGTCACAAGCTGACAACATGTCATTTACATAAATTAGGAACAGTATCGGTCCTAGTATGCTTCCTTGTGGAACACCACAGCTCACTGGGGGGGGGGGGTAGAGTACCGTTTACCTCTACCATCTGTTCTGTCTCCTCCAGGTAGGATTGCATCCAGCTCACTGATAAACTCAAAATCAATTGCTTTTAGCTTGTCAATCAGAATGGAGTGATTGACAGTGTCGAAGGCCTTTTGTAGGTCCAGCATGACCATGCCGCAATATTTGCCTGCATCCACCTCTTGTTTGATGTGGTCGTTCAAATAGAGGAGTCATGTGTCAGTGGAGTGGGATGTTCTGAAGCCAGATTGGAATTCGTAGATTAGATTTCTTTCCGCTAGGTACTTTTCGACCTGTTCTTAGAATTCTTTTCCCATGACTTTCGAGATGGAGGTAAGAATAGAAACAGGGCGGTAGTTCCCTGGGTCTAATTTACTGCCTTTTTTGTGCAGGGGGGTCACTCTCACAATTTTGAAGTCTTTGGGGACGTGTCCCTGTTTTATGGAGGTTTATTATTAGGGATGTTCGATATTGGCTTTTTTACCGATATCCGATATACCAATATTGTCCAACTCTTAATTTCCGATACCGATATCAACCGATACCGATATATGCGGGGTTTCCCCCCCAAAAAACACAACATTATGCATACTTTTCACAATAAATTAAATAAGAATTTGTTCTTACCTGCTTGCCTGGGTAAATAAAGGTTAAATAATGTAAAAAAAACGATACAGATAATTTCCGATATTACATTTTAATGCCAATATCGGCCGATAATATCCACAAGAATCTGGCCCAGGGGGCCTCTGAATTCTTAATCTGGCCTTGACACACACACACACACCAACCAACCAACCAACCAACCACAAGGTCACTGTATATCCACCGTATATACACTGTACATTCTTAATCAATCTAACAAAATCTGACATCACTTTCCTTTGTTCTTTCCGTCTATTTCTTTATATTTTTTTAAACATTTTGAATTCCTGGCTATTAGTACCTATTAACGTCAATGTGATTTTATCATCTCGCGGAGAAGAATCTAGGCCTCTGTGAGCCCAGAGCTGCAACCACTTGGAAAATGGCACAGAGTGC
Organism: Notolepis coatsorum; assembly: GCF_963971535.1. NCBI lineage: Eukaryota > Metazoa > Chordata > Actinopteri > Aulopiformes > Paralepididae > Notolepis > Notolepis coatsorum. The sequence goes on along the minus strand of NC_140182.1, from coordinate 81,973,595 downwards.
CACGAAAAACAATATGATTTCTGTTCTTTTTCATCTCCTCCTCTGTGTCTCCTTTACTCCGTTTGCGTTTATGTTCTCTCTCTCTCCCTCTTTCTCTCTCTTTTTGTATTTTCTCAAACATGTTTCTGGCTACCGCCTGGTTTCTGCCTGGAACAGATGTTGTGCTTGGATGCTGGTGCCACAGGGGCCGTGGTGCAACATGGTGTGCTAGCACATTCAGTGGTTGTGGTAGAAGTGAGTCTTCTTCCACACACTTCTTTTCCCTGATCGTGAGTAACACTGACTGGCAGAGGTGAGAAACCCGGGCCAGACCCCCACCCCCGAACAGGGACTAAACCCCATGGATGTCTGCCTCTGATTTGCTGTGTGTGTGTGGCTAGGGAGGGCCGGGTAAACACCCATGGGCCAAGTCACAGAGTGTACCATTATGTCTAGCTGGGGGGACAGTCAGTTGACTGTGTGATCCTCACGTTATCTGGGATACAGATACTTTCCCTCCAAATGAGAAAGTTTGTTAAGTTATTAATCTCATGGGGGCGGCTGGGTGGCGCAGCGGACATTGCGCTTGTCACCAACGCAAGAGACACCGGGTTCGACTCCGGCTGTCCACGTTGCCTCCGGCTTGGGCTGGCCGTCATACTAACTCAATTGGCAGAGTTAGCGGGTGGAAGTCGATGGGTGGTAATCTGGACGTTGTGGACAGCGACTCCTACAGGTCGGTTGAAGGACGCCTGCACAGCAGAGACAGGAAAATGGCGGGGGTAGTGTGAGCCTCCCACACGTTACACCTCGCCAAATGAGAGTCCGTGCTGGCAGGTGAAAAGATGTGACAGGCTGCCTCCACATGTATCGGAGGGTACATGTGATGCAAGGCTTCTATCCTCCCTACAATCAGCCAGTGGGGGGCATATGCGAGCAACGTTCAAGACAGGGGAGGGGAGAATTGGCACGGCTAAATTGGGATGGGAGAAAAATAGAAAAAGAGGAGAAAAAAGTGGATAAAAAAAAATTATTAATCTCATCTGTTCTCGCTCTCTCTCTTCCCCGAGAGGGAAACGCTGAGGTATATCCGACCAAACGGGACGCATCAAAGGCCAGGTTTACGCCGTATGATTCACTGTGATCGCAGTAACTCCCCGTACAGCCTCGTTGTAGATAAACATTTGCTTCTTGTATGATTGGGGACTTTGCATCTCAGCTGTGCTGAGAATCTGCCCTCACTGTGGAGTAACAATACAGAGTTGATGAATAGCTGTTTTCCCGCACCGTGCTCATTTCCTCCCGGCTGCTCGTCTGATGCAAGCATCTATTTCTGTCCGCCGCGCGGTACGGCTGGAACCATGTGCTTATCTCCTGATTCCGTACTATCACCACACTCTGGTCCCGCTTCCACACACCGTTCCTTAACCACTTAATTGATGGGCTTTATAAGCTTTGCTTCTTCCATCTCCTTTTCAAACAGTGTATAGTTTCTGGCTGTTTTTTTTTTTTTTTTATTCCTCTTTTCCCATTTCATTTATTTTCAAATGTTGTTTTGCCGGACAATGGTAAAACCTGCCTCTTACAGGTTCCAGCTGATAGGTATGACCTGGAAACCACAATGGGTCCATAGCCTAAAGCTTTATCTAATACAGGTCCAAAGTTGATAACAATACCACAGGGGGCTCACACCACAGGGGGCTCCAGGCTGCTGCCTGTTGTCTTCACAGCGGCTAATGTAGCCTTTTTAGTAAGAAGTTGAACTGAAGGGCCCCCTGTTTAAAATTAAAATACAGGAAATTTACGGGGAAATATTGAAACGGGAGGACGGCAGGAAAGAAGTGTCAAATACGGGAGAATCCCGGGAAAAACGGGAGGGTTGACAGGTATGACCTTGAGTAGGGTATCAATCAAACGGTGACAATCTTAGCTTTCAAGCAATGTATTGGTTCATTGGCATAAAAGCATTGGATCGCCTTAAAAACAAGGCCAAAGTGCTGCGAGTGCAAAACAGCACCTACTGTATACAGTAGGTGCCGGTGACAGTTAAGTGGTTGGGGAACGCCGCTGGAATGAAATATTCTAATATGTCGTTTCCAACTAAGACAGTTCAATCAATGTTTTGGGAACATGAGCTACTGTCTCTCTCTCTCTCTCTCTCTCTCTCTCTCTCTCTCTCTCTCTCTCTCTCTCTCTCTCTCTCTCTCTCTCTCTCTCTCTCTCTCAAAGCCAGAGACCGTAGGAGGAAGACTCAAACTTGTGATGTCATCAAGTATAAAGTCTGGAGCTGCTCTGTTGACCGTGAACAGGAGAGTGATTTTGTGGACCCACAGAACGTTTGCTTTCTTTTTCCTGAGTCATTATTTCCAAAAACATTGCGCATCACAGCGTCAGTCTTTCTGAGTTTTATTTCAGTGGCATCATTGCTATGAAGTTGAACCCCTCGGGATCTCCTTCTTCTTTGTTCTGCTCCTCTTCCTCATCTGGTCCAGAGTTCCTCCTGGTGCATCTTCTTCCTCCTAGTCCAGCCTCATCACGTCTTCTTCTTCCTGGTCCAGAGTTCCTCCAGGTCCAGCCTCATCACGTCTTCTTCCTCCTGGTCCAGAGTTCCTCCTAGTCCAGCCTCATCACGTCTTCTTCTTCCTGGTCCAGAGTTCCTCCAGGTCCAGCCTCATCACGTCTTCTTCCTCCTGGTCCAGAGTTCCTCCAGGTCCAGCCTCATCATGTCTTCTTCCTCCTGGTCCAGAGTTCCTCCTAGTCCAGCCTTATCATGTCTTCTTCTTCCTGGTCCAGAGTTTCTCCAGGTCCAGCCTCATCACGTCTTCTTCCTCCTGGTCCAGAGTTCATCCTGGTCCAGCCTCATCACGTATTCTTCCTCCTGGTCCAGAGTTCCTCCAGGTCCAGCCTCATCACGTCTTCTTCTTCCTGGTCCAGAGTTCCTCCTGGTCCAGCCTCATCATGTCTTCTTCTTCCTGGTCCAGAGTTCCTCCAGGTCCAGCCTCAACATGTCTTCTTCTTCCTGGTCCAGAGTTCCTCCAGGTCCAGCCTCAACACGTCTTCTTCTTCCTGGTCCAGAGTTCCTCCAGGTCCAGCCTCAACACGTCTTCTTCCTCCTGGTCCAGAGTTCCTCCTGGTCCAGCCTCATCATGTCTTCTTCTTCCTGGTCCAGAGTTCCTCCAGGTCCAGCCTCAACACGTCTTCTTCTTCCTGGTCCAGAGTTCCTCCTGGTCCAGAGTTCCTCCTGGTCCAGCCTCATCACGTCTTCTTCCTCCTGGTCTGACTTATGTAAATGCTGGTGCCAGTGCTCATCTGACAACACATATAAAGTACAGTGTATGTTCTTTACAGCAGAAAACGCAAAGCAGGCTACATGAGTTGACGCTTAAATGTCAAAAGGCAAATAGCACAAAAGCAGCGTTTTGACTGTTTCAAAGAGCTTATAATAATAGCCTACTGCACAGTCTCCATGTCCCACTAGCTTGTAAAAAACACTGGATAGACATTTATATTTAAGCCTCTGCACATTTAGGCTATAATACAGTAGCACCATATTATGAACTAAAGAAAACCCTCAAGCGTCAATCATCCATTGAGTTTGCCTGGTTATGCTCCTCTGTGGAGCATATTACTCCCAGCCACAGCTAAGGGTGATTTGACGTAAATTTTAGCTTGATCCTGCAATGCTTTCATAACGATCGGGCTGATAACCGTTTTTAGTGTGAATGCCGTTACTGACAATCAAATAATCAGAAACGAACATTTATGATGGAACATAATAGCTATGATCTAGATTTGATTTCGGGATAATAGCGTATACAGGCAAGACATGGCAACGTGTATAGTGGAATCGACGTATACTGCCATAACTAAGCATTTCATGAATTACCCTAGACCGCTCAAAAACTATACTTATATTCACCACGGTATAACACAGGAATGTATGGATGGAAAAATGATCTATTTTTTGCATCTTGACCGGAAGAAACTCAATGTGAAATAATAATAATATAGAATATAGATTTAGCTCTACAAACAAGGTGACTAACTCATAGCTGTCAACATTGGTATTTGAAAAAACCGCCCCCTCCCCCCGGCCCTGCCCCCTCCCAATGTAGTCTCCCCCCCCTCGTTAAATTAAATTAATCAGATACCTGGTTGAAAGTGAAATGCTGTGAACATCCCTGCATTAAATTAATGGAAGTGTAAGACAAATTCAGTATAAATTCACTTTATGTAGTAGTATAGCATTAACATAAATGTTATGATGAATTTAAAATGGGGGAAGAAGTCCTTCTCTGGTCTGCAACCCCTTAACAATTGTGTATTGCGCCATACTGTATTGTACCCATTCTGCAATCTGTTAAAGTTAGCAATCAATCAATGTATTACCATAGTGTCTTTATACCTTCATCACTGTACATATTATTACTACAACTCAAGAAGAATCAAGAGGTTTATTTGTCACATACATACAGTGAAATGCGGATTGATTGTGCAAAATACAATAAAAATATAGGCATAGAAAAAAGAATAGGTAACACAAGATATGCATGATAAAAAAAGACATGCCAAGTTCCTGAAAAACTGGTTCCTATGTACACTACAATACAATTGTAACTCGTAATGTATCTAAACTATGTACAATACCTCCTTCCTTTAAAGTGACATTTTGTTTAAAGTGATCTGTACTGTACATACATCTGATTAGTATTGTATATTACTATTGCACTTTACTGTTACATTTGCACTCTGGTTGCATGCCAAATGTCTTCGTTGTACTGTATAATGACAATACATTTTAATCTAATCTAATTAGACTGTTTTATCACTCTGGAATGGATGGGGGATACCACTTCATTCCCTGTGGGGGTCTCTTGCATCGGCCAGGGACCTGTTGTAGGTATAGGTTGCAGACCTCGCATTTCTCAACACCTTCTGAGAAGGAGTGTATTTGTGAAAAATTTTCATAGCCTCTATGCCTCGCCGATTGGTCATGATGACGGAATAATTTACAAAAAGCGTATTGAAACGTTGCTTTTCGTGAGGTACAGGAACGTCTCCTCCCACTTGGCGAGATATTTGCAGCTCTTCTCGGCTTTCTTAGCTGCTGGTGGAACCGCACAATCCTCTCTCAGTCCATAGCGGCACGGTGGTGTAGTGGTTAACACTGTCGCCTCACAGCAAGAAGGTCCAGGGTTCGATTCCCGCTTGGGGACCAGGTTTCCATGATGCCAGGTACCCAGGTGGGGTATCTCCCAGGCCTTTCTGTGTGGAGTTTGCATGTTCTCCCCGTGCTCGCAAGGGTTTCCCCCCCGATAAGATAAACCCAATGGAAAAACATGCACAACAGATCGCTAACGCTGTGGCGTCCTTGACGAAGACGGACAGGAGCACTTGGATTGGTCCCCTGGCGCGGCTCACGTTGACGCCTGTCTGCTCCCGGCTGCCCTTGGGGGGGAAGGATGACGGGATGGGTTAATCGCAGAGACAAATCGCATCTGCGATCCTAAAAAGACAATGCATGCGTGTGTGTTCCGGTGTGTGTGCTAAACTAACCGCTGTGTGTACCACTAAAACATTGAGTGTCGTTGCATGCCGAATAAAGACCTCTGCAACAGGTCCTGCATTATTATATTATTATTGTAGAATGTAATACATTTCGAGCTAAACCCCTCCTCTATCCGGTCGCTCTTTTTCTTCTTCTTCTTCGGGTCGCAACCGTCTTCCGGTCTGACTTCCTGTGCTAACGTTCTAATCTACACTGCTGCCACCTGTCGTCACGGAGGGGAATTGCAGCCATTTTGTAAAAATTTTAAACAGGAAAAATACGTGAACCGGGATGAGGGCGGGAAGGAAGGTTGAAATACATGACAATCCCGGGAAAAACGGGATGGTTGACAGCTATGCTAACTCCCATCGTTTACAGCGTGGCAGTAGCTACCACAGGATAAGGCTAATCCCCGGCGGTCAATGAGTTAACCCTCTGAAGTCTAGCCCGTTATGCTCCTCCTTAAGAATTTCCACAGGTTCATACCTTCACAATAAGCCATCAATTCTAAAATTCAAGCCGATTTAAATCAATGTCCTATGAAACATTCTGGTAAAATCCTTACCAATTCACAGCAGGAGGGTCTGAAAGGATTCAGTGAATTCAGCTAAATGATAAGAGAACTACACTCCCTCCCAGAATGCAATGTCAATGTCACTAGACCAATTCACACCTGGAACAAAGGCCCAGTTTATAGTCTGTTGTTCCTTTGTTATTCCAATGACTGGGCCCAGGCAGGCCTACAGTGACACACACTTTGATTTGATGCCATGTACACACACTAGATTTACCTGAATACATTAGATATAATAATATAGTAATATAATATATAATATAATAGATAGAGAGAGAGAGAGAGAGAGAGAGAGAGAGAGAGAGAGAGAGAGAGAGAGAGAGAGAGAGAGAGAGAGAGAGAGAGAGAGAGAGAGAGAGAAAGAAAGAAAGAAAGAAAGAAAGAAAGAAAGAAAGAAAGAAAGAAAGAAAGAAAGAAAGAAAGAAAGAAAGAAAGAAAGAAAGAAAGAAAGAAAGAAAGAAAGAAAGAAAGAAAGAAAGAAAGAAAGAAAGAAAGAAAGAAAGAAAGAAAGAAAGAAAGAAAGAAAGAAAGAAAGAAAGAAAGAAAGAAAGAAAGAAAGAAAGAAAGAGATACAGAGATATCCTCCTGATTAGCTATTGTCATGTCATGTATACAATTTTATATCTAGTTTATATCACTATATATAATAAAAAATAAAAAATAAACACAACTGGAATAGAATATCACACAATTTTATAAAAAAAAACATAGAGAATAATAATCAACAATAAACATCAACCCTGTATTGTACAATGAACAACCCTATATATCACTGCAGGTGCAGTCATTAGAAATGTATTTTGAAATATATTGTTAATTACAATAATAATACATAGGTGCCTCATATGATATTTGGCAGAGAGCGACCGCGATTAATTTAGGCAAAATCTACATAAAAATAAAATAAATAAAGATTATGCACATGTATAAAAACAATTATAGGTGATACATGGTTGTCTGCCTGTTCTGTATCACACTTAGTGATATGCGAAAAACCAGTTCCTGTCTGGAATGAGACAGAGGGCCACGCCACATTCATCGCACTTCCAGGGGGTCTTCATCTTACAGTGGACACAAAACAGGTGGCCAGCCGTGGCCTTCTGGGATTTATCTGCCTGTTGCGTGATCGCCACAGGTAGATGTTTCCTTGGTAGACGGTCCACTGGTGCCGTGGGTAGATTGTCCACTGGCACCTGTGCAACTGTGATGCCACACAGCTCAGCTATCAGCTCCTGCTGGAAGACCATGTGGGTCATCGGCTGCACCTGCGCTCCCTGCAGAGATCCTTGTGAAGAAGGTAGGAGTTAGTGGCGGCAATGTCCAGATAGTGATAGAGCAAAGTCCAGTACCAGCGCATGGTCTTGTGGTGTGCAGAGTAGTACTGGATGAGTTGGTCAGACAGATCAACTCCTCCCATGTACTTGTTGTACTCCAGGACAGGTGTTGGGCATGCAATGTTCTCAATGGACCAGTTGTCACTGCGCCGATCTTGTATTCTCCTCTGCACAGTTTTTCCAGAGAATGACTCGTGGATTGTGGAGCAGACAGAGACTTCACGTATGTCCATCCACTTCACAAAGACCAGTGGGCCATCACGTAGCCACCTGATGGTGCCCCTAGCATCCTTCTTTTTCAGAGCATTCAACTCTGTGCGGGGGCATTCTTTTCTGTTGTCTCTGTACGTTCCACATGCTCCGACACCCAGGCTATGCCGATCCCTGAATAGCGTTGGACTTGTATAAAAGTTATCCACATACAAATGATGTCCCTTGCCCACACTTGCTTAAGGTATGCTGGCTTTATCAGGGACATGACAGAGTGTGTATAGCCATTCTAATACAATTGAATAGGCTGAATTGTTTTTTCAGGCTGTTATTCGTTTTAACTTCTTGAATTCACATTTCTTTAGTTTGAAATAATGCAACACAGTTTATAAACGTTTAATTCATAACATTCCGTCGGGTCCGTGAGGAGCTGGAAACATGGCCAATGAAAAGTGTATTCTCGAGAATTATAATGCAGGTTCTATTATCCTGACTAAACTTGGAATACCAGAAAATAGATCTTATAAACGGTATATGATTTGTTGGAGAAATATGCAGCCCCATGGCCGAGATAGCCTTGCGAGTCGAGAGAGCTTGTCAGAGAGCAGTTCAGCGACAGACAGCGACAATGTGAGAAACAAACTATCCCTCCTCTCACTCTGAATGATTTGCATGGAATGCGTATTGGTATCACTCAGTGATTTAACACCTATCAACCGCACACGCCGCTCTGTTTGTGTGTGCGCGCGTGCGTGTACGTGACACGTTGTAGTTCCCATGAATATGGGGATAATTAGAACTATACTATTTAGCAAGAATTAAACATATTTACAAGTCCTATTAAGTATAGCAAGTAAGGAGACATATATATATATATAACATCTCAAAGCACTCGGAAATGTAATTTTTCTATTTTTACCGATTTCTGAAAAGCACGACTTCCTGAGCATTTGTGAGACATTCTACATCCCTTTGTTCTCTCTTCCCAGAGGTGCAAAAAGGAGTTTGGACTCTCAGGTGCAGTGCAGGGTCCATGGCCCTCATTTATCAATAATGCGTAGAAAGTGTTCTATTTTCATTCCTAAGCACGAAATTTTGAATGTCTCTACGCACAGAAAAATCTGGATTTATCAAACGTGCATACACAGGTCCTACCTGCAAGTACTCCGTGTTGATAAATGCCACTTGTTCTATGCTCCGCGATCGTGCACAATTTTAAGTATTTGCATACAGAACCGCCCATAATTAACCATATATGGTAATGAAACACCCCCATGAAATGTGAAAAAATTTACTAAGCCGAGCGAACACGTGTTATGGGAGAAATACACGACAGGCTGACAGACTTGTACACGGTGATGTCGGATATCAACGACTCCCTAAAGACCATTGCTGCCTGGGCAGCGCAAAATACAAATAAATACCGTTAACCACTGTTTGGCATTGGTCATTAATAACCATGCTGGAATATGAATGCCTTTTTTCTAGTGCTGTCAGGTGATTAAAAAAATGTATCTAATTAATTACAGGATTTGTAATTAATTAATCTAATTAATCGCATTTTAATCGCATAACCATTTTAGGCCTGATATTTGATATTCTAGAATCATATTTCAAATTGCATGTGTCTGGATGGCAGAATTCAGTACTGTATCTACAAAACCTTCTGTTTAATCATCTTCCGGCGGCACGGTGGTGTAATGGTTAACACTGTCGCCTCCACGGTCCAGGGTTCGATTCCTGCTTGAAGACCAGGGCCCCGTTCCCTGTACCTGGCTAACTGAGTTAGCCGGATAATTTCCAGCATAGCCTGACTTAAGCCAGACCTTTCCATTCCCCGATGCTCGATTGTCTAAATCACCATGGTAACAGATCAAAAAGTTTGAGCCTGGTCGAGGGCAGGGTTAAGTTCAGTTAGCTGGATGAACCATGGCCACGCCCCCGCAAAGAAATGCCAGCTCGCTTCCTGAAATGATTCTCACAGTCTAGATCTGCATTATACCATTCTGAATTATGTTCTTGTGCTTCGTTTGAAATGTAAAATAATAGGTCTGCATCTGCAGTAACGCTGATAATAAATCATATTCAGCCTATGAATTTACTTTGTCCTATATAATGCACGTCATATTTATACGGATACGGCGCTCGCGAGTCGCGACACACACAGTTATTTTAATAACGGACTAAACGGATCATTGCAAATGTGAATCCCGCTGGGATATTTTTAATGAATGAAACCTATCGGGTGTTTGGCTCTGATTAGTTTAATATTCTTCGCTGTGTATTTGCTTAACGGAGCACCCGGATGCGTTTCATTCAAGCTGAAGCGTCTATGCGCGGATTGTGGATATGAATTATGAGGAATCTGAACCTGTGGAGTATTTAATTGTATCACTGTGACAGTGTCACACGTTATTGTGATATTGTAACTGGGATTAAAATATATGAGGAGATGCGCTGTTTGATGGATTTGATGACGTGACGTGACTTGATAAATTGAATGAGCCTTTGACGTTTTTGATGAATGAATTTGAGAAAATGCATTTATCTTTTCAAGCACTGTTATCTGATGATGAACATGAGGTGTCACTGGTATAAACCAAATGGTAATCAATTCAATGCATGTATGGATTAGGTCCGAAACAGATTAAAACCTGATTAATAGTGTAACTGCAAGCCTCCCTCCAAGCCTCTCTTTGGAAACCATGTATTTATATAGTACATAATACCTATAGCACATACAGATATCCTCATGATATAATTCGTATCAATTAGATATACTATTTGGGCTTGTTTTTATCGTTATTCTGAAAGAGCTGAACTAATTATTTTCGCTAGCAAGATCTCATTTGATTATTCATTCCATAAGCCTATACTGCCAGCAGGCACGCCCATTCTGCAATCTGTTAATAAAGTTTTAAATCAATCAATCAATCAATGCCGTTAGAAGATCAGGATTTCTGCTATCGACACTTGCTGTTTTTACAGCTGAGGCGGGTGCGCGCAATTATCCTGAGTCTCAAGTCTGGTTCAAATGAACGAGACTGAATCCACCTTCGAGGAACAGGAAAATCCCGGATTCAAACATCGGGTTAATTGAATCTGGATAATGGGACTCTTGATCGACTTAGTTGAACCAGGTACGGGGAATAGGGCCCAGGGCCCTCATTTATCAAGTTTTCTTGGAAAGTATTCTATTTTCGTTCTTAAGCACAGAATTTAGAATGTGTGTACGCAAAAAAAAAAGGGATTTATCACACGTGCGTACACAGGTCCTATGCACACCTGTCTTCATAAATATCACCTTGCTCCTAAGCTTGAGCTCGTGCATGGTTTTAAGTATTTTCATATCAGAACCGCCCCGATTATCCATATATGGTCATGAAACACCCCCATGGGATGTGAAATAATGGACTGACCCGAGGGAATTGCGTGTTATGGAGAAATACGAGACATGCTGACAGACATGTACACGTACCGTGATGTCGGATATGATATCTCTTAAAGACCATATTAACTAATAAAGCCCATGCTGGAATATGACTGCCTTTTTCCGTTTTGTTCGATTAATACCCAGGGATTAAAGTTCTCCTCAATTGTATTCCAAATCGCGACGGATTTTCCGTAAATTTTCTACCTGCTGCATATGATTTCTAGAGGCATACAATCTATTTTGATGTCAGTATTGGGTAGCCTATATAAACAATAATACGAGAGCATATACAAGAACAATGAATCTCACTGCCATGTATGATGTAGCCTAAGTATACGCCATGTGTAGCCTGCCTATGTGATAAATACAAACATGAACTTGAATCCCATCATCATATTTACATAGTCTGTCCACTATGTTTATTACTTTGTTATTTCCCCCCCCCCTATCTATGTAAAGCGACCTTGCATGGGTCTCTTGAAAGACGCTATATAAAATGAAGCTCTATTATTATTATTGTTATTATTATTATTATTAAAATACTGTCTTTTACTGTTAGTCTCAGTGAAGTTTCAACGGAGCGAGGTAATCTATTCTAACCAACAGGTTGAAGTAGAAAGCATTTCGTTGTGGCCAATCTTATTTGGAAACATGACACAAAATAATAGTATGTCGCTTTTTATTTGAAACAATATTTAATCGCGTTTGGTGGAGGTGGCTGTTCTGCAACCCCTTTCGTGACTGTGATGCACCGAGTGAATCCACAGTCACTTGCTCCTCAATAGGAAACCAACCTAGATTTACCCTGAAGGACTGGTTCTAACCGAACCGTTCGTTATACAAGAATCACAGAGAAATGTCAAAGGTGCTCACATTTGCACGAGGGTTTCGGACAGGTTTGAAAGCTCGGCGTTGCTAATAAACATTTTAAATATTTTTTATAAACTGGTCAACACGGCATTATTTCCGGCGTTGGCTGCCTGGTGTGATCACAGCGCATGCGCATCATGCACACAACGCCGGAAATAATGCAGTATTGACCAGTTTATAAAAAAAAATTTAAATGTTTATTAGCAACGCCAAGCTTTCAAACCATCCCGTATCTCTGTCCGAAACCCTCCTGCAACTGTGAGTACCTTTGAAACATCTCTGTGATTCTTGTATAACGAACGGTTTGGTCAGAACCAGTCATTCAGGGTAAATCTAGGTTGGTTTCCTATTGAGGAGCAAGTGACTGTGGATTCACTCGGTGCATCACTGTCACGAAAGGGGCTAGGTGGTTGATGGTGGTTGAGAAGTGAGAGAGAGAGAGAACCCTTGTAAGTTCTCTCTATTTATACACTGTGGAGCGCAGTTCTGGAAGGTTCTAGCCTGTTCTAACCGGTTCTACTATATGACATCATACTGAAGCTTAACTTGAATTACACTATGACACGGCGGCAGTTACACTAGGTGTTCTGCGTCTGCCCCCCCTGCCAAACAAGCAAGCCAACCTCTTGTTCGCGCATGAGCCCATTATAATTACACTACTGTCGCTATTTCACAATGAACTATAATGAATTACGGTTCATTCAGAACACGCGCCAGTGTCAGGACTCAGAGTAATGCACGAAAGCTTATTTCCGCGTTGAAACTAATGCATGAACTGAGGAGCGCATATGGCGTAGTAACGATATTCTACCACTGGGCGTCAGCTAAGCATGCTCAGAGCTGTGCGTAGACATAAGCACAAAGTCAAGTTCAAGTTCAAATTGATAAATCCCACACTTTGCTTAGAAATGGTCGTACGCACGGGTTAAGAACATATCTGTGCGTACGCCACGTTGATAAATGAGGGCCCAGGTTTCCATGATGCCAGGTACTCAGGTGGGGTATCTCCCAGGCCTTTCTGTGTGGAGTTTGCATATTCTCCCCGTGCTCGCAAGGGTTTCCCCCCCGATAAGATAAACCCAATGGAAAAACATGCACAACAACAGATCGCTAACGCTGTGGCGTCCTTGACGAAGACGGAAAGGTGCACTTGGATTGGTCCCCTGGCACGGCTCATGTTGACGCCTGTCTGCTCCCGGCTGCCCTTGGGGGGGAAGGACGACGGGATGGGTTAATCGCAGAGACGAATCGCATCGGTGATCCTACAGAGACAATGCATGCGTGTGTGTTCCGGTGTGTGTGTGTGTGTTGAGGATAATTGCATGCCAATTAAAGACCTCTGAGCAGGTCCTGCATTATTATATTATTATTATTATTATTATTATTATTATTATTATTATTATTATTATTATTATTATTATTATTATTATTATTATTATTATTATTATTATTATTATTATTATTATTATTATTATTATTATTATTATTATTATTATTATTATTATTATTATTATTATTATTATTATTATTATTATTATTATTATTATTATTATTATTATTATTATTATTATTATTATTATTATTATTATTATTATTATTATTATTATTATTATTATTATTATTATTATTATTTCCCTTTATTCATTTGCTTAGATTTTTCAGGTCTGGTCAATTTTAGCATGGTGTTATTCACAGTAAAAAAAAATTATTCATATTCTCATTTGGTTCATTACAATTTACTCAAGCCTAGTAACAGACACAGTATTTCTGACACTGGGAATACATTCCCTGAGATCCATACATGTCCCTAGAATCAGATACCAAGAACATGCAAATGGACCATTTAAAAAAGAAAATTGTAAATGTTTATTCTACCTTCTTATGGGATGAATGAGATTTAAAAAGAAAAAAAGAATAATTTATAAAAAAGAAATATTTTTTTAAATGAATTTTTAGTTAATTTTCATAACGCGATAATTTGCTGTGTAATTAATTAATCTAATTAACGTGATAAACTGACAGCCCTACTTTTTTCGTTTTGTTCTTTTAAAGTTCGATTAATACCCAGGGATTAAAGTTCTCCGTCTACGACGGATTTCCGTCAATTTGCTACCTGGTATAATATGATTTGTAGAGGCATACAATCTATTTTGATGTCGGTATTAGGTAGCCTTTATAAATGATATAGCATAGCCTACATATGCAACAGTAACTTGTGCATAACGCATGGCACAGACATGGAACCCTGCGAAGCCTGCATACAGTAAACTAACTTGATCGTTAATCTAACTGTTGTCCTTGTATCTTTACGCTTATGAAAACATTAAATAATATTTATAGGCTATAGGCCCTCGTTTGGCCATAATAGCCTATTCTCAAATGGCTATCCGCTGTGGGCTATCTCCTCACTGACGGACCAGTATAGCCTATATGCTATATATCATATTCCTATGTCTCCAAGGAATCGTGGGGCTCTGGGGAAGAAAGGTTGGGAACCCCTGCTAGCCTATCCTTTATAATGTTATAGGCTATTTTATTTACAGTAGTCTATTTATGATTTTTTCCATAGCCGGTCTCGGTTATGCTGTGGCTGAGCATCGGATCGGGATTAATGAAGCTCCATCTTAATGTAAACAGCCTTAGACACAAACTGGCAGAAATAAGGCAACATTTCATTAGCGGTAAGGTAAACATTCTATGTTTCTCTGAAACTAAACTGGATTCATCAGTAACAGACCCGGAAATTGAATTGGAGAACTATTCTATAGTCCGCAATGACAGGAACAGGCATGGAGGAGGTGTCTGTATGTACATTCATAAAGACACCAAATGCATTAACCGTACAGACCTAGATCATGAGGCTATTGAAACTGTTTTTGTAGAAATTCTATTTGAAAGGGCTAAATCTGTTCTAGTCGGCACAATTTACAGACCGCCAGACCAAAATGGCTTTTATGATGTGTTGGATGCGTGCTTAGCTGGAGCTGAGGATGCAGAAATTATTCTTATTGGGGATTGATACACGGATATGCAACAAAAAGATGCACCGTCTTCAAATCCTACAATAGGTTTTGTGATCTGCACGGCCTCAGCCAGCTAATCACCCAACCCAGACGTGTATGTGAGTCAACTCAGACTACCATTGACCTCATCCTGACCTCTGACAAGTCCAAGATCTCCAATAAAGGGGTTATAGCATGCGGGTAAGTGATCATTATATGATATTCTGTACCCGCAAAAAGCTAAAACAAAAGGCTGGCTGTCACAAAACAGTCACATCTAGAGACCTCAAAACCTACTCTAGCAAGGCATTTAACCTTGAACTGGAGAGTCTGGACTGGTCAGATGAGCTCAATGGTACACTGGTTGAAGAAACATGGCTTGGTTTCAAAACCAAATTTTCAACTATACTAAACAACATGGCCCCCCTAAGAACCACCAGTGTAAAAAATCGCACTGAGCCGTGGATGCACACTGAAATACTGACCGCTATGAAAACCAGAGACAAAAAAATGCTCTGAGTTTCGTAAAAGTCAGTCAAAGCTTACCATAAGCACGAGCAGTGAACTCCAAGCCCATGTAACTGAACTCAAACTGGAAAGAAACAGACTAAGAAATGACGTAAACTCCATGATCAAAACAGCAAAAAAAAATGTCATCAATGACAAAGCAGAGGAAAACAAAAACAAACCACATGAACTTTGGAAATTACTCAATAACCAACTAGGCTGCAGTAAAAAACTTAAAACCAGATTCTCAAACATAAACATAAAGACGGACAACACGCTCATCACAGACAAGCTGGATGTAGCCAACAGTTTCTTCACAAACATAGCCACAACACTGGTAAACAAACTACCCTCCCACTCAGGGCATTATGGGGTAGAACACATAGTAGCATACTAAAAGAACCTAGGGGTCCACAAAGACGACTTCAAACTGTAAATGGTAACAACAGATGAGGTACTCAAAAAACTGAGCGCCCTGGAACCTAACAAGGCCACTGGCCATGACAACATCCCCTCCAAATTCCTCAGAGACTCAGCAGCCGCCATCAACCCAGTCATCACACACATAATAAACCTCTCCATAAAACAGGGACACGTCCCCAAGGACTTCAAAATTGCGAGAGTAACAACCCTGCACAAAAAAGGCAGTAAATTAGACCCCTGTTTCTATCCTTACCTCCATCTCGAAAGTCATGGAAAAAATTGTATACGAACAGGTCGAAAAATACCTTGCGGAAAAAAATCTAATCTACGAATTCCAATCTGGCTTCAGAACATCCCACTCCACTGACACATGCCTTCTCTATTTAAACGACCACATCAAACAAGAGGTGGACGCGGGCAAATACTGCGGCATGGTCATGCTGGACCTACAAAAGGCCTTCGACACTGTCAATCACACCATTCTGATTGACAAGCTAAAAGCAATTGGTTTTGATAGTCTATCAGTGAGCTGGATGCAATCCTACCTGGAGGGGAGAGAGCAGATGGTGGAGGTAAACGGTACCCTATCCCCCCCTCACAGTAAGCTGTGGTGTTCCACAAGGAAGCATACTAGGTCCGCTACTGTTCCTAATTTATGCAAATGACATGTCATCAGCTTGTGACTGCAACTTGTTCCTGTTTGCGGACAACTCAGCCCTGCTGGTCTCTGACAAGAACAAGTTACAGGTTGAAAAAACCCTCAGCTCAGAACTAGGCAAAATCTGCATATGGCTCGCTGATAACAAACTATCATTACACATGGGCAAAACAGAGTCCATTCTCTTCGGTTCAAATAACAAACTCAGCAAGACCGACGGCTTCTCAGTTACAGTGGGTGACAATATTGTCACAAGGAAAGAAGATATTACCTACCTGGGTTCCATCCTAGAGGCAAATCTTTCCTGTGACAAAATGGCATCCAATGTAATAAAAAAAAGTCAACCAACGAACTCAATTCTTGTACCGGATCTCCTCACTGGTAAACAAGAATACCCTGAAGACTCTGGCAGGAGCACTCATTCAAGGGTACTACGACTATGCCTGCACCTCATGGTACCAAAGCACCTCAAAGGCGCTAAAAACTAAATTACAAACATCTCAAAACAAACTGGTCAGACTACTGCTTGACCTTACTCCTAGAACCCACCTCACCCCTGCCCACTTTGACAACCTAGGATGGCTTAGAGTAGACGACAGAGTACAGCAACTTGCAATGGGCCTGGTCTACAAGATACACTACACGACCAAGGTACCCATGTACATGTCAAAATACTTCCCAAAGGTCAGTGAATACCACGATCACAACACCAGAGGGAGCTCCACAAATCATGTTAAACCCAGATTCGGCTCAAACAAGGGACTAAACACGTTTCGCAATTATGACACATCAATGTGGAACGCCCTACCCAAAGCTGTAAAGGAATGTGAATCACTACCCACTTTCAAAAACACTCTCAAAAAACACCTACGTATGTACACCTTCCAATGTACAGTTTTGCTTGTACAGTGTCCCCCACCCACCCCTCCTACCCAACCTCCCCCCCCACTCCTACCCAACCTCCCCCCCCCCCCCACCTCCAATGTACAGTCCCCCCCCCCCCCCCCCCCCCCCCCCCCCCCCCCTACCCAACCTCCTCCAATGTACAGTTTCTACGTCAAATGTATATACTCTTTTTTCTGGACTCTTTTCGTATCACAAACAGTACTCTATTTGCAAATCTGGTATGTCATAAATGTATAGATGTAGCAGTACTGTCTATCTGTATGGCATGTATGTCATATATGTTACGATGAATTGAAAATGGGGGACCCTGATGTAAACAAGACGAAAGTCTTTCTCTGGTCTGCATCCCCTTAACAATTGTATGTATTGAGCTGTACTGTACTGTACCCATTCTGCAATCTGTTAATAAAGTTTTCAATCAATCAATCAAGACTGCTTCACGGCTACGAATTAAAGCCATGATTGAAAATAATGTACTTCCTATCTTGATAATAGCCTATAACAACAATACGAGAGCATACAAGAACTATGAATCGCACTGCCATGTAGCCTATGCCTTATGTAGCCTGCCTATGTGATCAATAAAAACGTGAACTTGAATTCCATCACGTCTGTGCGAGAGCTCACAAATAGGCTGTTGTCACAATGTAAATAAAAACATGCACTGAAAAGTTACAGTATGTAGATGGTTGATTATTTGTATGACAGACAGTCAACCCTTGCAAAAATCTGTTTTATTTAATGAATTGAAAACAGCATTGATATTACGTAAAGGAAAACTGGCAATATAGAAAAGATGTTCAAAATAATCTAGTTCCCTTAAAACGCTAACGCTATTAAATAAAAAATATACAGTGGAGGTTAAAATAAGAATATTGCTTTAATCCCTGAATACCTTGCATGGGTAGATTTACATAAAACTGCTCTATGATCCTAGCTCTTGTCTGTATTGCTGGAGCGTTTTGGAGGTGGCTGGCTGATCCATGTCTGACATGCGTCAGGTCTTGGGGGTTCCAGCAGCGGGATGCCATTTCTGATGGCCAGATTATGGAGCACACTGCAAGCCATGACGATGTGGCAAACCTTTTCAGGCCGGTACTGCAGCTTGCCCCCTGTGCCAGACAGGCAGAGCCATCGACCCTTCAGCAGGCATTTTGACAATAAATAAAATCAGAATTTGTTCTGACTTGCTTGCCTGGGTAAAAACAGATTAAATAAATGTATAAAAAAAATTAATTTTTTTTTAACCGATACCAATAATTTCCGATATCACATTTTAATGCCAATATCGGTAGGACGATAATATCGGACATCCCTACTTATTATAGCCAAGTCGCACATCTATGGATTGGTCCCAAATCTCCTCTTTCCAATGGCAGAGTTCACACATGTAACACATGCAACACATGTAAAACTACTATAATGTGATTGTAATTATTGTAATTATCGCATGATCATGTAAAGAATGTCACTATTTATTATGTGCTCATTTCAACTAATGTACTTTTGGTAATGATGATACAGTATGTAATGACCACTTTTAGAAAAGTCTAACCAGGGACAAGGGTTGCAAATTAGCCTTGGCTAGAAATCCTACACGCAATGCATCTGTATCTTGTTATTGTAACTTGCTACAGTGTTTTCTTTTGCATTGTCCCTGACGATAATAATCGCAAACACAATTTTTTATCCGCCTGCCCATACTGAATAGAGAGACTTGGCTGCAATACTAAGGAGCGCTATATGTCAAAGTGTCTCCCACTGGTATTGTGGAGAATGAATTATGTCTGAGAGGAGGAGAGGTTGTATAAATACTGTATGACTCTATATGTATTGCTTAGGGCCGGGACATTCTTAGTCGACTAGTAGTCATAAGACTTTGTCGGCTAATCAATTAGTTGATTTAATCGCCGGGTCTGTAAAAAAAAACGTGTTTCACGCATGTAAATCATGCAGAAGGACCTCTTTCGATCTAGTGTTTACTAGAGATGTAGAAATTATTTTGGATCTTACTTAGACATTTTCTGGAAGAAATGAATTCAGCTTTGGAAAAACCATAAAAGATGACTAATCGACTAGCTGGTTGACTAAGATCAAACAGGCAGATGAATGGACTAATTGACAAAGAGGGAACAGCCTCATGGCAGAGGGGGGGGGGGGGGGGGGCAGAGGATACGTGTTGGTCTCCAACCTTTGTCCCTCAAGTTGTACGTGTTTTATTTGATTTGTTATCGTTGTTTTTTGCCTCATCTCGTTGTCTTATTGTTATGATTTTACATGCTTTCTTTTTTTGTGCTTATTTCTGTATGTACACTAGGGCTGACCTCGATTAGCGAGGCTAACTGCCTAAGAAAATGGGCACAGAGGCACTGAAAGAGGATTTCACCTATCTAATGAACACACTAGAGTAGACAAATATCAAGATGTATCCATCAGTGGACCAATTGCATGCTTTCGCAGAGGACAAGAAGCCTTCAGTCGACTCCTTCAGACATTAAGCACCCCCCACAGCCCAAATGGAATGATAAAAATATATATATATATTATTTTTTCTTTTTACCAGTCGACTATCGTCAAATTTTGGCCAATCAAAGTCGACTATACAAATCCTCAGTCGGGGACAGGCCTAATGTACTCAATGTGACTGTAAATGAGGGAAACCTCAGTTGCCTTTCGAGCAGTGGCGGCTCTACCACTAGGGGCGCTCGGGCGCCGCCCCCCCTCAGCTCCTACCCTGGTTATATGAGAGAACAAGAAAAATACGTTTTTAGTTTTTGGTTTTAAAGCCCTATAAATAATATAAACATGTTTAAAATTAATAATATTTACTCATTTTAAGTATGTTTGTGTTTCCAATGCACAATATAACGTTATTATATTAAAAAAAAATACTCGTTTTCTTGAACAGGAAGTGACTCACCTTTTTTTTTTTATAATTTTTTTGTATTTCTCTGCCCGGGCTAGACGCGATAGCGCTCTGAGTGCGCGTCACGGTTTGATCGCTGTATCACGCGCAGCCAATCAGTGCGTAACGCGTCCGGGCGCGATTTGAAGCGGTCTAGCCAGTAGCGTCAAGAATTTCTGTAGCCGCATTTCGCGGAGACGCTCTCTGATTGGCCGACGCCAGTATTTTTTTCCATAGCAGAATTTCACAGAGACGATCTCTGATTGGCCGAATCCAATTTCTAATGTTCCAATTCTAGCTTATTCCTAGGTTGGTCCTCCGTTGGTGGTAGAGATTTGTGTTGTTGTGAGATGCATGCAGCTGAGCGTGCCGTGACTGCAAGTTCTTTAGACTGTTTCGCTTAGGCACTCTTTCAAAGTTGGTTAAGGTTAGAGTTTGTCTTAGAGCATGGCGATAGAACGCCAGGTAATTTGCAGTCTGTTCGACGCGGATATGGACAAAGGAATGAAGTACTTGTGTTGTGTGACCAACTGCTAACAAGCTAACACTTGGCTAACAAGCTATATGGCGGATGCAGTCTGGACACAGTGGACAGTGGTCTGGAATACATCAACAGTGGATTATACACTTTATCAAGGCAAGCCCTGGACGTGTCAACTAAACAGTGAGTCTCTCTCTCTCTCTCTCTCTCTCTCTCTCTCTCTCTCTCTCTCTCTCTCTCTCTCTCTCTCTCTCTCTCTCTCTCTCTCGGATTGAAAATACGCGGATTATGGCTTGTTCAATATCGTCTATGTTTGAATGAATGAATGAATGAAAACTTTATTAACAGATTGCAGAATGGGTACAATACAGTACGGCTCAATACACACAATTGTTAAGGGGATGCAGACCAGAGAAAGACGTTTGTCTTGTTTACATCAGGGTCCCAGATTTTCGATTCATATCGATAGTTTAATAGCTAGCCTTGGCTCGTTTAACAATATGCAAAATATGTGTACAGCCCTGTACTCATACTGAAGTTATTCTTGGTATATAATAGGTCTGATTGTGTAACGAATCAATTCCACGTCGCGCTGTGTGTGAGAGAGAGAAGGAGAGAGGGAGAGATCTGTGTGTGTTTGGAGACGGAGCGAGTTTTGTTTCTAACTTTTCTATTTATATATTGTTTCAAGTTGTGAATTAGACTATACTTTATTTGACTGGTTGTGTGTTGTTGTAGTAACAGCTGAGCGACTCGTTCATAAGAGCCGATTCATTGCCGTGAGCGTGAGTCGAATCGCTCACGTCTTGCCATGAGTCGGTTGCGTGGTACTGTACATGTTTGCAAAATGTTTGGTATAGCGCCCCTAGTGGCGAAGCATCCACGAGCCGCCACTGCTTTCGAGTTTAAAGGGGACATGTCTTGCTATTCCTTTCACTATTTGGTCAACTTTACACAATTCCTGTGAGTCTATGGAACACATCTGTAAAGTTATTTTTTTTTTTTTTTTAAATCATTGTTTTGTATTTCTAATCAAGTACTCTAAAGCAGCATTTTTCCACTTCAAGATTTCAAGCTGTTTTGGTCAGGAGGTTGTGTGTAAATGCACCGTGTCCCTCTCTCCCACGTCCCACTCCACTGACACATGCCTCCTCTATTTGAACGACCACATCAAACAAGAGGTGGACGCGGGCAAATACTGCGGCATGGTCATGCTGGACCTACAAAAGGCCTTCGACACTGTCAATCACTCCATTCTGATGGACAAGCTAAAAGCAATTGGTTTTGATAGCTTATCAGTGAGCTGGATGCAATCCTACCTGGAGGGGAGAGAACAGATGGTAGAGGTAAACGGTACTCTACCCCCCCCCCCCCTCACAGTGAGCTGTGGTGTTCCACAAGGAAGCATACTAGGACCGCTACTCTTCCTAATTTATGCAAATGACATGTCGTCAGCCTGTGACTGCAACTTGTTCCTGTTTGCGGACGACTCAGCCCTGCTGGTCTCTGACAAGAACAAGTTGCAGGTTGAAAAAACCCTCAGCACGGAACTAGGCAAAATCTGCATATGGCTCGCTGATAACAAACTATCATTACACATGGGCAAAACAGAGTCCATTCTCTTCGGTTCAAATAACAAACTCAGCAAGACCGACGGCTTCTCAGTTACAGTGGGTGACAATATTGTCACAAGGAAAGACGAAATTACCTACCTGGGTTCCAGGCACGTGCACACATAGGGGTGAAGGGGTGCCCGGGAACCTGCCTTTTTCATTTTTCATTAGAAAGTGCCCTTTTTATGCCACCCTTTTTTTTTTTTTTTTTTTTTTTTTTTTACTGTTGCACATATAGATATACTGCCCTGCCCTTCCAAATGAAAGATGTCACGATAGAATCTAAATATTAGGTAAAGAAAGAGAGAGAAATGCCACCCCTCTCCTGGAACTTGGAAGGACCTATTATTTACGCATAGCACGTGGGTGGGTGATGATGAGATGATGTAAACCGCGCGCCGGGCCAGCAGTGCACTGAACACGAAATTGATATCCAGCTGTTGTTGAGCTCACACTCGAGTCGAGACCTCTTTTTTTACAGTTACTATTTCAACTAAAACAAAGCAAGAGTACACTTCATCAGGTAAGTTATTTGCCCAACAAAATAAAATGTCGGGTTTGCAGTGCACTGTATATTTCGGGCATGCATTGCCTTGTGAAGTTGTGATTGTCCATGCTTTTCTCTCATGCAATCAGGCGGCAGGCAGGCTAGAAGTGGCAACACTGCACTTCCCCCATACTACATTTCTTATTATTCATACCGCGGTGGGCGGTGGCATTGCATTATCTCTTTACTTCATGCTTTATCACATTCTCATCTCACCGCCTCACTTGCAAGATGCGCGGCTCTCGTGAAACACGTCGCCAGATCACCCCTCCCCAGCCCCTCCCTGTCTGCTGCTAGTGCTATAAAAGCATGCAGCATACTCTCTCTCTCTCTCTCTCTCTCTCTCTCTCTCTCTCTCTCTCTCTCTCTCTCTCTCTCTCTCTCTCTCTCCCCCTCCCCATCCCTCTCTCTCTCTCTCTCTCTCTCTCTCTCTCTCTCTCTCTCTCTCTCTCTCTTGCTCTCTCAACACAGCGTGTTAATTTCGGCATGCCGCCCGCAGCTGTTGGTCTGGAGCGCATATTGTGTTATTAAAGGGACACTATGTAGTTTTGGTGACATCTATCGGTGAAACTGAATGTACCATAGACTTGTATTAACCCCAAACAGCGGGCTTCTACGCTGTGCGCGCTCGCATTGCATTTAATAATCGATGCCCTTTTCTCCTTTTGGGCACCTGCCTTTCTAAAGTCCTGTGCATGTCCCTGCTGGGTTCCATCCTAGAGGCAAATCTTTCCTGTGACAAAATGGCATCCAATGTAATAAAAAAAGTCAACCAACGAACTAGATTCTTGTACCGGATCTCCTCTCTGGTAAACAAGAATACCCTGAAGACTCTGGCAGGAGCACTCATTCAAGGGTACTACGACTATGAGTGCACCTCATGGTACCAAAGCACCTCAAAGGCGCTTAAAACAAAATTACAAACATCACAAAACAAACTGGTCAGACTACTACTTGACCTGAACCCCAGAACCCACCTCACCCCTGCCCACTTTGACAACCTAGGATGGCTTAGAGTAGACGACAGAGTACAGCAACTTGCAATGGGCCTGGTCTACAAGATACACTATACGACCGGGGTACCCATGTACATGTCAAAATACTTCCCAAAGGTCAGTGAATACCACAACCACTACACCAGAGGAAGCTCAACAAATCATGTAAAACCCAGATTCGGCTCAAACAAGGGACTAAACACGTTTCGCAATTATGCCACAACAATGTGGAACGCCCTACCCAAAGCTGTAAAGGAATGTGAATCACTACCCACATTCAAAACCGCTCTTAAAGAGCACCTACGGGAGGCTGCAATTCGAAACTGGCCACCGTAAATGCCCAAAACCCCCACCACCTCCTAATAGACAGTCTCCTCCCCACCGCATGTATATATTCCCTCCCCGCCGTATGTATATTTCTCTCCCACCCACCCACCCCCTCCTAATGTACAGTCCCCTCCACATCATATATACTCTGTCAGGATCTCGGGGGACACAGTACTGTATATTTGAATACCGTTTATGTCACAAATGTATCAGTACTAAATACCTATATGTAGAGCTGCCGCGGTATCGGTATTACCGCGGTATCGCTGTTACATCATGCCCACCGCAGCGTTGGGCTGAATACCGGCATCACCGCTGTTTTTTATTATATTATTATTATTATTACGCTCTCGTTGGGCTTGCGGCTCTGCAGATATACCCTACTTCCCTGTCGAGATTCCAAGCGACCCTATTGGGTACCAGAAAAGTCACATGAAACACTGCAGACCACTGATTGGTCAGAAGAGATACGCGTCACATGCTTGGAGCATCTTGCAGTGCGTTTACTTCCTGAATCTCAGCCATCACAACACGGCTAATAGTACGTTAGCTCCCACCGGAGTGGATTACCGACGCCGTCGCTCCTCAGGGAACAAGGCATAATGATTTTACTGCAACGAAATGTTATAATAAAAGCCCTTCGTTCTATACACTTGTCTGATTGAAAACTTTATTAACAGACCGCAGAATGGGTACAACTCGGCACGCTCTGAGCAAAGAAAGGAACTTAGATATTAATTGAGTAACGCTTGCCTTGCTATGTGGTCCGGTAAATACGAACGTGTAACTATACTAACGTTAATGCCACAAATCGAATGCCTTTGTAATCATAAGTAGTAACGTTATAATAATAATAAGAAGAAAGGGTCGGGGGGGTAACCGGCGGGCGCGACACCGAGGGGAGACTTCGAATCCGTGTTTCACTTTTAATAACGAATGCGTGCATGCCGAATCCCAAACAATATTCATGCTGCAAAGTCATCCTCTAAAGATAGACATTTAGACTAGAGGCAGGCTATATGCTATATAAAGAGTAGACTACAAAAAAAATGCATTCAAACTTTTTTTTTTGTGTGTGTGTGTGCGGTAATACCGCGGCGGTAGGAAATATTTTGCAAATGTGTGCGGTAAGGAAAACAGCAATACCGCGGCAGCTCTACCTATATGTCCCTATGCCATAAATGTCATGTATGTTGTGTATGTCATAAATGTCTATATGAATTGAAAATGGGGGACCCTGATGGAAACAAGACAAACGTCTTTCTCAGGTCTGCATCCCCTTAACAATTGTATGTATTGAGCCGTACTGTATTGTACCAATTCTGCAATCTGTTAAATAAAGTTTTCATTAATTCATTCATTCTCTCTCTCCCTCTCTATCTCTCTCTCTCCCTCTCTCTCTATCTCCCTCTATATCTCTCTCTCTCCCTCTCTATCTCTCTCTCTCCCTCTCTCTCGCTCGCTCGTTCTCTGCTGTCTCTGTCGGCACCCGTGCACGTCAACCCGTTTGAGGAAGTGTCAGTATTTCCACTCGCTCTGTTGTTGAGCAAATTGTTGATTGTGGGCGGTGACTACAACCAGTGACAGGGGACCTTTAAATAAAGGTTTGAAATTCAAAATTAAATGAAATACATCACGGTATAGTTATCAGTTATCAGTACAGTTACTGTGGCGGAGAGTGGTCACCTGGTAATTGGAAAGTTTCCGGTTCGATTCCCGCTCCTCCCGGGCAGCGTGTCGAAGTATCCTTGAGCAAGACACTTAACCCCTAATTGCTTGCGACGAGCAGGTTGGCACCTTGCATGGTTGCCTCCACCGTCGGGTCTGTGAATGTGTGAGTGAATGGGTGAACGTGAGGAACAAAATTGTAAAGTGCTTTGGGTAAAAGCTCTATATAAATGCACCGTTTACCATTTTATCAGCAAGAGCAGTTTGAAGCGAAACACAGGATCAGCTATAGGCTCACATCACATCACACCACCGCCCACCCCCACCCCCCCCTGAGACACTTAGCACCTCCGCTAACTACTTTCCTGGTGGAACCCCTGTAATGACGGTCTTGTAAACACACAGCAAAGAAAACCTCACTGTATTAATACACAGTGGAGGAGAAACCTCATGTTAAACGACTGTCTATAATCCATCATGCCTATACGCTGCCCTTTGAGCTCCGTTATTGCACGTGGGTCGGGATGACGGTCTATCCGTGATTACATGACATGTCTGTATAACAGTGTGTCGGTTTGTATGGTGTGTAGATTGATGTGTGGTGGGTAAGGACCAGGGGCGGATTTAGGATTGTAGGAGATCCGGGGCTTAGCCCAGATAGATTTTTTTTACTTCGACACCACAACCTTTAACTTATACCACCACCTTAAAGCGGACAAAAGGCACTAGAGAACACTTATCACACCCTTTAATTAATGAAGCAAAACTATAATAATTTATAATAATAATAATACACTGTGTTTGTATAGCACCTGTGATGATTGGTCCGTTCCCGGCCACACGCTCCGTTCCTTTAAGGTACTTTGTTGAGTAATTGCATTCCCCGCCACGCTCCGTTCCTTTAAGGTTCTGTGAGGATTCTGTGATGATTGGTCCGTGGCCGTACGCACACTTCTAAGTCAAGTATCAATTACCATCACGCACCTGATGTGTGTTCTAATCAGCGCCCCAGAGGGCTTTATATACTCTGTTCCCCCTAATATCGATGTTGGATCGTTTTGAATATTCCCTGCATCTGCCTTTCTTTCCCGTCGCTGTCTGTTGCTCCCCAGGACTCTCGTGAAGTATCCCTGTTGGAGAACCTGATTTCCCTGTACGAAGCTACGCCTCGTTTATCTGCCCGCTTTACGCGTTGCGCTCTGGTGAGTTTTTGGAAACAGTCCTTTTTGGATCAATCGTTTTTGTGTGTTTGTGAAACACAGAAGAGATCCCGTTTTTGTTATACTGTTCTCACCTATTTTTTGTTGTTGGATTTACACGTTGGATTACCGTATTGTTTTTTCTCTGGACACTGCTAACTGTGTGTATCACACCGAAGATCAAGTCACTTGGATATATTGTTTGGATCAGTCACCTCTCTGTTTCTATTGTGCGCTGAGCTAACTGGGATTTCTCTCTCTCTCTCCGCTTCCACCTGGAGTGTATGCTGGGGGGATCTGCAGAGCGGCTCAGACGTCACAGGCAATTTCCCCACCATCACCTTCTGGGAGAATCTGCAGAGCCGCAAACATTCTTCACATGCCAGATTCCCCGTTTGTTCTGTTCTCCACCTAATTCAATCTTGTGACTCTGTGAATAAACACGCCCTTGTTTTTGGCTAACTCTGAAACAACTCTCTCTGTGCCGTTGCGCTTGGGGTCGGTTACAAACCCTAACATTACGATCCAACCATGACGACCCCAGCCGACACAGAGAGAGCCCTTGCAGCTTGCCAGGCCTCTACTACCAGCATGGCCCCAGTCTGCTAGCTTAGCCCCGGCTGCTAGCACAGCCTCTATGTTAATGCAGCCCTTGCAGCTAGCATAGGCCCTGTAGCTAGCCATGCCCAGGCAGCTAACCCAGTCCCTCTGCTAGCCCCACTATATGGGTAGCTTCCCCAGCTAGCATGGCCTCCACTTTGTGTGTAGCTTTCCCACAGCTAGAACGGCCCTTTCAGCTAGCTTGTGCCCAGGCAGCTAGCCCTGCCTCATCGCCTGGTCCGGCTCCCACGCCTGGCCCGGTCCAGCTTCGACGCCCGGCCTCCACGCCTGGTCCGCTCCCTATTCCACGGGGGGATGGCGTGTTCTCCCTCGGACCCTGGCTCGCCATCGCTTCCTATTCCACGGGGGGATGGCGTGTTCTCCCTCGGACCCTGGCTCGTCATCGCTCCCTATTCCACGGGGGGATGGCGTGTTCTCCCTCGGACCCCGGCTCGCCATCGCTTCCTGTTCCACGGGGGGATGGCGTGTTCTCCCTCGGACCCCGGCTCGCCATCGCTCCCTATTCCACGGGGGGAAGGCGTGTTCTCCCTCGGACCCCGGCTCGCCATCGCTCCCTATTCCACGGGGGGATGGCGTGTTCTCGCCCCGGTCCCCTGGGACCCCCTGTGTTCTGCGCTGCCCGTCTGCAGCATCCGAGGAGGAGGAGGATTCCTTTCAGAGCAGCAGAGCCCTACTCGGTGTAGGGACGGAAGAGGATCCCCGTCTCCGGCCTCCCTCGCCGGTCCTCTGTCCCCGTGCCCGGCCTCCGCTGTCGGGCCCCTGTCCTCGTCTCCGGCCTCCCTCGCCGGTCCTCTGTCCCCGTGCCCGGCCTCCGCTGTCGGGCCCCAGTCCCCGTGCCCGGCCTCCGCTGTCGGGTCCCAGTCCCCATCTCTGGCCTCCCTCGCCGGTCCTCTGTCCCCGTGCCCGGCCTCCGCTGTCGGGCCCCAGTCCCCGTCTCCGGCCTCCCTCGCCGTTCCTCTGTCTTTGTCCCCCTCTCCAGTGCCCCTGATCGCCGGCTTCCTTCGGTCCCGTCCGGGCAGGCCGGGGCCGAGTGGGTCGCCGGGTGGCTCCCGTGGAGGGGGGAGTACTGTGAGGATTGGTTCTTTCCCCACCACAGGCTTCTTAAAGTACTGTGATGATTGGTCCGTTCCCGGCCACACGCTCCGTTCCTTTAAGGTACTTTGTTGAGTAATTGCATTCCCCGCCACGCTTCGTTCCTTTAAGGTTCTGTGAGGATTCTGTGATGATTGGTCCGTGGCCGTACGCACACTTCTAAGTCAAGTATCAATTACCATCACGCACCTGATGTGTGTTCTAATCAGCGCCCCAGAGGGCTTTATATACTCTGTTCCCCCTAATATCGATGTTGGATCGTTTTGAATATTCCCTGCATCTGCCTTTCTTTCCCGTCGCTGTCTGTTGCTCCCCAGGACTCTCGTGAAGTATCCCTGTTGGAGAACCTGATTTCCCCGTACGAAGCTACGCCTCGTTTATCTGCCCGCTTTACGCGTTGCGCTCTGGTGAGTTTTTGGAAACAGTCCTTTTTGGATCAATCGTTTTTGTATGTTTGTGAAACACCGAAGAGATCCCGTTTTTGTTATACTGTTCTCACCTATTTTTTGTTGTTGGATTTACACAAATTGGATTACCGTATTGTTTTTTCTCTGGACACTGCTAACTGTGTGTATCACACCGAAGATCAAGTCACTTGGATATATTGTTTGGATCAGTCACCTCTCTGTTTCTATTGTGCGCTGAGCTAACTGGGATTTCTCTCTCTCTCTCCGCTTCCACCTGGAGTGTATGCTGGGGGGATCTGCAGAGCGGCTCAGACGTCACAGGCAATTTCCCCACCATCACCTTCTGGGAGAATCTGCAGAGCCGCAAACATTCTTCACATGCCAGATTCCCTGTTTGTTCTGTTCTCCACCTAATTCAATCTTGTGACTCTGTGAATAAACACGCCCTTGTTTTTGGCTAACTCTGAAACAACTCTCTCTGTGCCGTTGCGCTTGGGGTCGGTTACAAACCCTAACAGCACCTTTCATACAAGAATTGCAACTCAAAGTGCTTCACAGCAGTACAAAAAGACAGGCATAAAATGAGCACAACATTGGCAGATCAAGAGCAATGCATAAAGTGCAGACATAAAGCATAAAATAGATAGCAGTAAAATAGACAAAGTCAAGGTAAGACATAGAACATTAAATCACATCGTTTTTCATATTAGGATCTAAGATCTAGGGTTAACTCGATAAAATAGAATAGTAAATTAGTATTAGAATTAGAATTAGTAAAATAGAATAAAATAATGCAATAGTGCATTGCAATAAAATAGTTATCATCGTATTTTTTCGGGAGGCCGGTAAGGAGTGCATTACAGTAGTCGAGTCGGCTTGAGATAAAGGCATGGATCTGGTTTTCAGCGTCCTTTTGATTTATAAATGGCCGTACTTTAGCTATGTTCCTAAGGTGGAAGAATTATGTTTTTGTCAACTTGTTGATTGTGATTTAAAGCTTAGGTCTGAGTCTACCATAACACCAAGACTTAACTCACTCAAATACAGTTAGCAGCTGGATAGACTACAGATGGAAATTAGCTTCTGCTAAATCTGGTGCAAACATATTTTCATGTAACAATGATTAATTGTCAAAAAAAAAGAAAAAAAATTATATATATATATATATTTTTTTTGAAAATAGATTCAGGGCTTTTCAGAAAACATTCGGGGCTTGAGCCCAAGTAGCCACCCCCTAGCCCCGCCCCTGGTCAGGACGCAGCATCTGCCTCACAGTGGCCACGGGGAGGTAAAACCACAAACTGCTGTTTACGGTGATCAGACTGTAAAGACCCTGTATTGTAAACAGCGATAGTCTCGGATTCAGAAGCAGCGAGGCCCTCCTGTCAGATGTGGGCACCGTGATCCGGGCCAGTGAGCTTTGATGGTGTCGTGGATCGCCTGTTTTTTGTGGCAGAGGGAGGTTAAGGTTGTGGCTCTCAAGACAAATTTCCCTGGATGCGAGTTCTGGTTTGGGTCTTGGATCCAACCTATTATTTGTGTTGGTCTTGTCTGCGTCCCGGGCCTTCGGGCAACTCAGTAAAACTGAATCGATAATAACATAATATCACTATAAAACTTTTGACCAAATATACAATTCGAACTCATTCCCGCCAAATACGGCATCATAAAAAAAATAAACCCCAAAACATGATTTTCCCTCTAAACAGATGGCAAATTTAATTCTTGCTCTCAAACTGGTTGATAGGTCTTTATCTCGACTCAATCTTGTCTGGGATAGGTCTTTATCTCAACTCAGTCTCGTCTGGGATAGGTCTTTATCTCAACTCAGTCTCGTCTGGGATAGGTCTTTATCTCGACTCAGTCTCGTCTGAGATAGGTCTTTATCTCAACTCAGTCTCGTCTGGGATAGGTCTCGATCTTGACTCAGTCTTGTCTAGGGATGTATTGATAAGATCCTACATTGTCGGTTCTGCTATCGGTGCTTCAGAACAACTCTCAAGTTGTAGGCTACAGACAGCTCTGCTCTCATCATGGCGGACAGAACGAAACGTTTGAAAGTCTGGGTATATTTTACTAAAGTCGATGCAGACAACGCTCGTTGCCACAAGTGCAACAAAACATTTGCCAGTAATGTATAAGCGCTGGTACTCGTCAATGTGGCCGGCCCGGAGCTAACGTTGTTAGCGTGAGCTCCGGTAGTTGAGTGTCTCGAGTAGAGGAATGGCAGACATTCCGGAAGTAAAAAAATGAATAAGAGCTTCTGATTGGTGGTAAGAACAGCAGAGGTGGGTGCAAGCGGTGTGACCTAATTGGCAGGATTTACTGTCAATCAAAATTGTTCTGTTGTGGTCTACCTACCTGACATGCATTGCAAACTCATAAACAAGTCTTCAGGGCTGTACAGTGCGACGAGGTTATCGCAAATTGCCCCTATATAACCTGTGCGAGTGGAGAAAAATATTTGGGCGCACCTTTGCGAGTGATTTCAACCCTAGCATTCGCATTTCACTCCTAAATTAATCCAAAGCGTTTAGTTAGTTTGGTCCTGCTCCTGCGGAGCGCTAGTACTCGTGGGCGGCGGGGAGCTAACGTTATTAGCGCGAGCTCTGAACGTTTTGTTTTGATAATCTCTTGTATAGCCTAATGGTGGACTTTCCGGAAGGAAAAAAAACGAATATGCGCTTGCCGATTGGTGGTAAGAACAGTAGAGGTGGGTGCAAGAGGTGTGAGGTAATTGGCAGAATCAACTGTCAAACAAAATTGTTCTGTTGTGGTACCTGACATGCAAACTCAGATATTATGGGATAACACTGGAGAACATGGGGCTTTGGTTGAACGAGATACAGTGCTGTCTGTTAAAACTCATAAACAAGTATTGAGCAAGACAAGTTAGTCTGTTATGAAAGCCAGTGAGTATTGTATGACTCAGACTGCAGCAATAATCATGAGCATTATAAAATAAAACACATATGGCATGGTGGAATACCCTAAACATATTTCTTGACATTTCCTTTGTTTAAGTAAGTAAAGAGGCCTATGTTCATATCGGTGAGCCCAATTTGTAACACAAAAAGAGACGTGTATCCTATTTATTTATTAAATATTTTATTTATTAATTGTATTATTATTATTTTATTTGTTGCCATGCAATTATTTTTTTTATTATTTGTATCTTACATTTGTTGTTGATTATAAAAAGTCTATAATTCAGACACATTTAAAACATTGCTGCTGCTGTTGCTGCTGAAGAAATAATATGTATTTATATTTATATAAAGTTATATAAAAGAATAATAAAGCAATGTCGATTCTGTTCTTAATTAATTGTATTTTTTTCTTCATCAAAAATAACCGTTAAGTATCGATAAAGTACCGAACCGTTAAGAGTAGTAGTATCGAGAGTAGTAGTATCGATAAAATCCTAACGATACCCATCCCTAGTCTTGTCTGGGATAGGTCCTGATCTCGTCTCGGCCTCGTCTGGGGTGGGACCTCGGTCTTGTCTCGGCCTCGTCTGGGTCGAGGCGGTCCCGACTTTATACTAC
>NC_140182.1:81933000-81935500 GCF_963971535.1 Notolepis coatsorum | reverse complement strand
ATACTCGCGACGATGCCAACACTCAAACTACTCCAGGCTCCCTGCACTGTGATGATCAGGTTATCAATCCTATACACTGTATGGTCTCTGCCCAGTGGCCCAGCTCAGACAGTTATTAAGAAATGTGGGTAATTGCAACGTTTCCAGGTTTCCTTCCTGTGGACCGGTGCCAAGGAAATAATGTCGGCGCGAAATTACAAGATCTCACCTGGCTTTCCTCCCCGGCTTTTGAAAATCTGCCATTGTGAGGATGACAAATTGCTTGTTTTTCGCTGAGGATCTTCCCATTAGTCTGCGTCAAACACAAACACAACAGCACGGGCGGAATAACACGGCGAAGCTTCGCCACCCTGATCAGCAAATGAAAAGGTAATCCCCGGGGGATTATCTGTGAACTCTCGCAGGCGTCACGGCACCCGGATCCTTCTCCCGCTACACAGAGGCCTATTGATTCCCAGCTCGTGGTTCTTCCAGGGCCCACGTTGTACTAATAATATCGGCGATAAATCAAATACTGTACATGCACTGTTCGTTAGCACGTTGAGTTATACCTGTTTGCAGACATCCATCTTGAAAACAAGACCGTAAATTGAGATGTCAGTGTGAAATATGTTGTTTTGTTTATATGTTCAACACATGTTCTATGGTTTTTCTCTCTTTTTCTCTCTCTCTCTATCTCTCTCTCTCTCTCTCTCTCTCTATCTCTCTCTCTCTCTCTCTCTCTCTCTCTCTCTCTCTCTCTCTCTCTCTCTCTCTCTCTTAGAATCAGTGGAAAACGATTCCATAACTTTATGGAGGATGTTGTATATGGCCTGCGCAACATCATTCTAAGTGTGTTTGTTGACGACATACAAACATTTGATGATGTAGGACAGCGGTTCCCAAACTTTTTTGGCCGTGCACCCCCTGTCACCTCCCGACCTAGCTGACGCACCCCCCAATGGGTTTCTGTTAGAAAAAATTGTTGCTGGTCTCCGTGCACAGATTTAATTTTTTATTTTATCTCTTCACATCGACTATGGATAGGGAATTTCTTTATTTAATTAAAATGTTCACGACAACATGGATGCATGTACTCTGCCAGCATGTTTAACACTTTGATCGCCATGGGTTAAATTCATAATTTACCATCCCTTGCCAGATCTATTTGTCTATGGAGAAGTTCCCCTTCTTTGCAGGGCTATAACTTTTTAAATTCTATTGCTAAATTGCCATTATTAGGGCCCATTCAATGTCCTATATGTATTGTTCAGGGTGTAGCAACGTTAAACTTTTTCATTCACATATTCATACTAAAATATGGTCTAAAGTATAAGTATGTTTTTATCGTTTTCTGCAGCTTTATCCAGAACTTGATTTATAGCTCCAAATGCATTATATTGATGATGAAATACAGTTTGATAGCAATCGGCGCGAGATGAAAAATTTCAACTGGACGTACTTCTAGAATGATCTACGTATGATCTGATGATGACCGGATGGGCGGGGGATCGTTTATAATTCCGTGGGCAGCGTTAGATGATTCATCCAGAGTGGGTCATATGTTCATCATAGCAGTTTATATGGAATACGTTAGAAAATAACGCTGAATCTTACCGTATGTTCCTCGCGCCGTTGGACGATCAGCGTGGAGTAGACCGTTTTCGATTATGGGATGTTGATCCTGATGAACCATTTCCAGGTTGTATAATACTATATACGTCCAAATAACGTTGTTTATTGAGTTAGGGCGAGCGATTGATCATCCAGTGTGTTGAGATGGAGTCCGGCTACCGATCGCGAGTGCCCGGAGCATATATGGATGAGCACTTCCTGTTTGGCGCGCCCCTCCCTCTTGGCCGATCTGCCGATCGGCCACCAGATGGCGCTCTCGAACCGTTAGACAGTTGAGTGGAGCTCACCAGTACATCTCACAGGGCTCCGGAGGGGAAATATGATTTCGATCACAGATTTTTGGAAATATTGACATCAAAGACGAGTTACGGCGTCTTCGGCAGAATGAGCATGGCTAGGAATGACGTCTTAACTCGTCCCCGGCGATCATAGTGTTAATATCCATAATACTAAAGGTTTGACTAAGATTTTTTGGAAATGTTATTGTAAAAAAAAAAAAAAATTATTTTTTTTACCACCATTAGCCTTTTCATGTCACGCACCACCTAGAGGGCGCTCGTGCACCACAAGGGGTGCGCGCACCACCGTTTGGGAACCACTGATGTAGGAGGTTAAACGCCATGCTGCGACAGGATCTTTCATTATAGGATTTGTGTTTTTTTGCAAAGCTAAGCCTATGATTAATGTTCATTTGGCTCCGTCCATGCTTGATCGAATTGCCCTGACACATCTCCAGCTTCACATCTGAATGGTTATATATGGTTGATATAAATTGAATAAGGTGAATTCATACCTAAATTCTCATACCGTACTGTATAGCCTTCCACATAACCAAGCCACTTACTCAAGATTGATAGATAGATAGATAGATGGATGGATGGATGGA
>NC_140182.1:81913000-81928000 GCF_963971535.1 Notolepis coatsorum | reverse complement strand
GCCAGGGCCTGGACGCTACTCTCTGACCTGACCCAAAGTGCTACCTGGTGCTGACCGGTGATGTAATAGGAACATTACCAAGGGATTTGGGTGCTACATTGGGACATTAATCAGAAAGGAACCCGGCTCCCATTGCCAGGCCCTCCTCACCGTCCTCCTGTTTTCAACCGGGTTGACAATTCAAGATGCAAGATTCAAGAGATTTATTAGTCACATACATCCATGAGACATGTAGTGAAATGAAGGTGGCCATGCCCGCCTTGATTGTGCCAAAAAATACAAGTAATAATAGAATAAAATAGAATAGATAATAGCTAGACATGATAAAAGGTACTAAGATAAAATACTATACAATGCTAAGCTTACGAATGAAAGGTAATGAGTCCTATATACACAACTATACAATATGCTATAAAATATACAGTTATGCTATATGTAACTATACTATACTAACTATACTATACAACAACATACATTTATGTTTTTTAAAGTGACCTTTGCTTTTTCCTAAAGTGACCTGTAATGTGTTTGTGTGTGAGAGAGTGCATGATGTGTGGTGTGTGTGTGTGTGTGTGTGTGTGTGTGTGTGTGTGTGTGTGTGTGTGTGTGTGTGTGTGTGTGTGTGTGTGTGTGTGTGTGTGTGTGTGTGTGTGTGTGTGTGTGTGTGTGTGTGTGTGTGTGTGTGTGTGTGTGTGTGTGTGTGTGTGCGTGTGTCCATGTGTGCTTGTGTGTGGAGAGATCAGTGTTCAGTGTTCTGATGGCCTGGGGGAAGAAGCTGAGTCTGAGTCTCTCTGTTCTTGCTGCATGAGGCGCTTGCCTGACCGCAGCAGCTTGAACAGGCTATTGTTGGGGTGGTGAGGGTCTTTCATTATTCTGCAGGCTCTGGATTTGCACCTCCTGTTGTATAAGTCCTGCAGGGGTGGTAGTGCAATACCCGTAGTACGCTCTGCTGAGCACACCACTCTCTGTAGAGCCTTCCTGTCCTGGGCAGTGCAGTTGCCAAACCAGGCAGTGATATTCACAGTCAGTAAGCTCTCCACAGCCCCGGAATAGAAGGACTGGAGTATCTTCCCTGATAGAGGCGCTGCTTTGCCTTTTTTACCACAGTGTCTGTGTGTGTTGTCCATGTCAGGTCCTCTGTGATGTGAACTCCCAGGTACTTAAAACTGCTCACCCTGTACATGATAGCCCCATTAATCCACAGTGGCGTGTGTGTCCCCTGCTGTATTCTCCTAAAATCCACGATCAGCTCCTTGATCTTACTAATGTTCAGGAGTAGGCTGTTATCCCGGCACCAGAGTGCCAGGACATCAACCTCCTCCCGGTAGGCCTTCTCGTCATTGTCAGAGACCAGGCCCACCACCATGAACCTGGCAACACAGTCATGTACAGCGAATACAGCAGGGGGCTGAGGACACAGCCCTGGGGGGACCCGATGCTCAGGGTGATTGAGTTGGAGGTGTGTCCACCCACCCTGACTACCTGGGGCCTGTCGGTCAGAAAGTCCAGGATCCAGGCGCTCATGGTGGAGTTCAGACCCAGATCAATCAACTTGTCAGCCAGTCTGGTGGGGACTATGGTATTGAAAGCTGAACTATAGTCAATGAACAGCAATCTCACATAGCCCCCCTTCTGACTGTCAAGGTGAGAAAGGGTGTTGTGCAGCAGCTGGGAGACCGCGTCGTCAGTGGACCTGTTTGTCTTGTATGCAAACTGCAAAGGGCCCATGGTACTAGGGAGGGAGGCACAGATGTAATAATCCTTGACCAGCCTCTCAAAGCATTTCATGACCACAGAGGTGAGTGCCACCGGTCTGTCGTCATTTAGGCCTGCTGGAGAGGTGTTTTTTGGTACAGGGATTATAGTGGACACCTTGAAGCAGGCAGGGACCACGGACTTGGCCAGGGATAGGTTAAATATAGTGGTGAACACTGGGGCTAGCTGGTTAGCACAGGACTTAAGTATTCGCCCTGTTATACCATCTGGGCCTGCAGCTTTCCTAGTGTTCACCCCTATAAACGCTCTCCTCACGCTGTGCTCCGTCACCGAGAGTCTGTGCTCATTCCCAGCGGAAGAACTCCCCCCCGTCGTGGTAACCGGTGCGCCAGTGACGGCGCTAGCCGCTGAGAAAGTGTCGCCACTGCCCGACCCAAACGGCGCGTAAAAGGAGTTGAGCTGGTTCGCTAGGGAGGCGTCAGCACTCACGATTGAGGAGGGGCTGACCTTGTAGTCAGTTATCGTCCGTAGTCCCTGCCATAAGCCCCTGGTGTCGTTCTGATCCATCTGTGCCTCCAGCCTGTTCCCATATCTCCGCTTTGCAGCCTTCACCGCCTTGTGCAAACTGTATGCTGCTGCCTTGTACTCGTCCATATTTCTGGATGCACGGCCAGAGTTGTAAGCAGCAGTGCGAGCATTCGGATGGAATTGTCAACCCACAGTTTCTGGTTCGGAAACACCCGAACCATCTTCATGGGGACGATGCTGTTAGCTAATGTTGCTATGAAGCTAACAACAACATCCGCAAACTCACTGACGTCGCTGGAGCTTGATTAGAACATGTCCCAGTTCCAATTCAGACTCAGGCTGTATTGACAGGATAATGGCAGTGTCAAAAGCGTCAATAGATCTGCTCTTTTGCTTCGGGCTGCAAGTGAGGAAGACTTTGGAACTCCTGCAAGAGACGAAGACTTGGCATAAGCACCATATTGTAAGTAATTCCTGTTGAGGGTAAGAGATAAACACCACAAGACTGTGCGTCTCTTGAAGTGATTAAGCACAAAGTGGTCCTTGTGAAATTGTCTGTATTCGTGTACTACAGTGGGAGAGTTGCTGAGAGAAAAAAGCACATACTGTACCGTATTACACCATGACCTTTCTGCTTTTCGTGGGACAGCCGAATTAGGTGCAACATAGGTAATGGTTTTAATTTGACCCTAATTATCCCTAATTAGACCATCGTACAAGTTGTATTATTCTTGTGGTCTTCTCCGAGAGAACGCCGGACTCGAATAGTTGCATGGGGGGGCAGCTTTTGGATGGGAGTCTGCATGTTTAGATTCAAATGCAAGTTTATTGTCATCATACAGCACAAGTACAGTACAACGAAAATAAGCTTGGCATCCAAACTTCAAAATGTGCAAATGTAACAGTAAAGTGCAACAGTAATATACAATGTACAGGTGATTAAACTTGGTATAGAATATATAAATTAGTACTACTGAGTAATAGTGCTAATCAGATGTATGTACAGAGTTGTAGAATTAATATGTACAGTGATATACAGGTATAAAGACTGGTCAGCAGCGTAACTAGTAAGAGTAGGAATAGAGTAAGGGATATGTACAGATATAGAATCGACAGATATGTAAAAGGATTATATCCAGGTATGTTCAGTGTGGATAGATATATATGGTGACATAGCATTATTGTACATGCTATCATACAGAGTTATATGGGTTACTTATATGAAGTTGTATACAGTAAGTAGGTATATAGGAGGATTATATGCAGGTATATTCAGACACATAATGGATATATCTGAATATACTACCTAGAGTCCTTCACGACTGTAGAGACGAAAGCCGGTCCTCCTAGTTATAGCCCACGGCATTTGACCTCTGACCCCTCTATGACAGCCGGGGCTACGTGACACTGTCCCCGTCAGAACAGAAGGTTGATTCAATCGGCATTAGCTGCGTTTAATCTAATTTGCAGTCATTTGTTGAAGTTTAACTCTGGGAATATGGAAAGAAAATATTTGAAGTGATAACAGGTAGCCTGCTGTCCTGCTCATTTTTCATCTCAATTTCACGTGAGGTCGAGCCAAGACACACATATCAACCACTCTGTCAGACAGAACAAGAAATACACAAGCTTTCGAACACACACACAGACGTATGCATGTGCGTACACACACACACACACACACACACACACACACACACACAAACTGAAATGCATGCACATGCCCGCACATGCACACACTACCGGTAGATAGGCCCAACTCAGTCAAGCACATCCTACCAGACTACTGTGAGTAGGTGGTGAAATCCGGTGTTGGAGACTGAGAGGTCAGGCTTGTTATTCCTAAAGGGATCAGCCACAGTGCTGCTGAGGCCTAACTGATGTATTTTATATAGTGTAGACAGGTCCCTCTGGTTTTACAAGAGCCCTAAGCACCAAGCCTCTGGCCCCTCGGTTCAGCCCTCGCAGGGCTCCGCTCCGCTCTGCCAGTGTTACCGTACAGGCTACGGGAACTCAGATTGAATGCAATATACCAATACTCGTACTTATAGTATACATTCAGATTAAAATTCTTTATTGCCTATATTTATTGTAATGTATAATATAACCGATGTGCAAATTATGCACCTTTGTTTACACAGTTTATTTTCTCATATTTTATATTGAGAGTTTATTATATTGTTTACACTGTTTATTTTTATTTATTTTTTATTTATGTATGTCTTTCTACTATTACCCTGCACATGAGGGGTGACAGTGGCTCGGGAGGTAGAGCAGTCGTCTGGTAATCCGGTGGTTCCCGGTTCGATTCCCACTCCAGCGCATCGAAGTGTCCTTGAGCAAGACACTTAACCCCGAATTGCTCCTGATGAGCAGGTTGGCACCTTGCATGGTTGCCTCCGCTGTCGGTGTGTGAATGTGTGTAAATGTAGCCATTTACCATACCTTTTTGTAAACCAGAACTCAATCAAATGAACTGTTACTGAAATTCAGAGAAGTGGGCGTGTCACCTACAAATATTTAGTGCTTCACCTAAATGGAACACTCTTTTTGAGGATTTCTACTTTCAAACTGATGATGATATAGTGATTTACCCAGTTGATTCTTCTTCAGATGCACTTAAAACACATGAAGCCCCTGAATAAGTTCCAGCGTTCCTCTTCTTGGCCATATCCTAACGGACATGAACTCTCGTCACACAACATTTTGTCAAAATAATCCATCTTTAACCCCCAACCTCTTAGCGTGCAACGGCCCTACATGTGGGCCCTCGTGAGGACGATTTGCCCACCGGCACTTTGGTGACCTCTAGCGGCTCGCGTGTGCATATATTATAATACAATTAGGGCGAATTAAAGCCCTATTTGTTGCCTGTTGATAGCCGTTCAGCGGTTCTCGAGTTACATGCCGATATGTGAGGCCTGCGCCGAAGTAGACGGCAGACTTAAAAAAAATTCAAATGCCACTCCCGACTCTCAAGCCTCTACCTCCGTCAATCATTTGGCGATCTCGAAAATTATTGGACAGGGTTGTAAGCAATGAGTAGGGCTTTCCAATGGTATCCCACGTGGGAATGAGCGAATCAGGGATCTAGGTGAAAAGTCATGAGCCAAAACAGGAAGAGAATTCTCCGTCAAATGCAGTCTATGAGAAAATCGTTTTCTGAGCTCTCCCACTTTTTACCAAAACCGCTTCTAATCACTCATTTCTGAACGGATTTTTATGGAATTTGGACATGTACTACACAAGTACAAGACTTCAGGTTATGGACCCAGGGTGTTTTTTCAGCCATAACAATTTTTTGGGAAATACTACTTCTGTATTACTAACTACTCAAGGTCAGACCTATGTTACTCTATTTCATTAGCACTAAAAGTGAAAGAGACCATGCTCATGTATGTGCTATAAGTATACAGTATAGTATTTTGATTTGCAAAAAAAGTATGCAGTCCTCAAAAACGAAAACTAAAATGGCCACTTTTCACTTTGAGTGCTAATGTAATAGAGAAACAGAGGTTTGAACACACTGAAATAAAATATTTGCTCCTTACTTTCGTCTTGACTTGTTGCCAGATTCCTGTTTTTGAGTTCCAGCTGAGAGGTAGGAGCTAGAAAACATAATGGTTCCATAGCGTGAAGTCTTATAGTACAGGTCCAAAGTTCATACAAATCCCACAAAATGTGTGTTTAACAAATGTTTTTGTAATGTGTGTACCGCAATAATTCAGCGTGATTATACAAAATGGCCGTCCACTTCCATTCATTCAGACGCGCGAGTCAAAACAAAGACCTTGTTGGTCTTCTTCTGCCCCCTTCTCGTTGCAATCAGCGCTCGTCTGAGATCGCTTTCGGAGCAGACGCTCCTTGGCTACAACGGAGGTCAATCATTTTCGCCATCAGCGGTGACAACCGGACGTGGTCACTCGTCGGAAACGGCTTGTCAAATGGCGCTCGCCTGATATTTCGTCTTGTAACTCAAGACCCGAAGCACGCAATAGGTTGAGTGTGGTGACGATCGAAAGGCGGCAAATTCAACGTCCAACTTTTCCCGGAGCTGACAGACGAGAGCAAAGTGCCGCGGCGCGCGCACAGGCGTGGCGGCCCTTATACGGGCCGTCAAAAGTTAAGCATGACTTTGAGCCAAAGTAACACATGAACCAGGTAGTTTGGCACATCTTCAATACATAACCTTAATCATTCTCAGCTCTTGTCTTCTTGGCTATGCCGATGTGAACTCATGTGACACTAACAAACATTTTGTATCTACAACTATCTTCAAAGACGACTTTGAGCCAAATTCACACTGCAATTCGCTTTCAGAAAGCACAGTTACGGGTAGCAACTGTATTGTGTCACCTGACCTGAATAGTATAGAATAGAATAACACACACACATGCGATGGGCGACCCACAGGAACACACACACACACATGCACTGAGTCGCTGATGAAATGTTCTCTGCACCTCCCATCCCGTCGTTCCTTCCCCCCCAAGGGCAGCCGGGAGCAGACAAGGGCTGCAGCGTGTGCCGCGCCCGGGGACCGCTCCAAGTGCTCCTGTCCATCTTCGTCAGGGAAGCGACACTCGCGACTGCAATAGCGATCTGTTGTGCATGTTTTCCCATTGGGTTTATCTTATCGGGAGGGGAAACCCTTGCGAGCACGGGGAGAACAAGCAAACTCCACACAGAAAGGCCCGGGAGATACCCCACCTGGGTAACTGGCAACACGGCAACCTGGTCCCCAAGTTGTGAGGCGACAGTGTTAACCACTACACCACCGTGCCGCCTTGTATTAATGGTAACTCAGGGTTCAGAATGGACTACGTATTAACAGTAACTCAGGGTTCAGAATGGACTGTGTTTTAACAGTAACTCAGGGTTCAGAATGGACTGTGTCTCATTGACTGCCATGCACGCTCTTTTCCCATCTCCACTCAATGGCACCAGTGTTATTGACCATTTTCGCAATGTTTGCGGACCCATCGTGTGTTCTGTATTATAGCTATGGAGACAATAGTATGGCTCATTTGACAGGCATTGTTTATAGTCCAAGAGTGACAAACCAGTTCATTTCTACATACTGTAGTTTGTGCGCTATTACACGTTAAACAAAATAATCCAGTCTTTTTTCATAGATCGCGAGATATGATGCGTTATGCATTATGCCCAAATCTTTCTGGTTGCTTGCCTGAAACCCCAAATACTTACAAATCAAAGGTATATACCATATATATATGTGTCTTCACAAAATCATCAAGGGGGGGGGGGGGGTCTTTTAACTAGGAACTGTGATTGTTATGCGTAGCATGTTTGAGGTCCGGTAAAATACGACACTGTGATTGGTACAGAAGCATGTTTTACGTTAAAAAAACTACGAGCCGGTTAGCTAAGATAGACCTTACCTCAGTCAGAAGATACTCCAAAATGAATAAATCCCAGTCGATCCCATGGCGATCGCAATTACTCATGTATATTGGGCATGGCTACCATACGGGAAATAATAGTGGATGTTGTGATCCACTCCTAGGCGGAAACAGCCGGAGGAAAGTCAGTTCTGGAAGACAAGTGATATCCCCAGTTCAAAAGGTAGGCGATACTGTCTGCCACCTGGTGAGATTCGATCGTCATTGCAATTCCAACGTAGGCAGATGTGCCAAGGAGACCCAGGGAGCTCCGGCTGAGTGTATAGAACGGGGATCAAAGGAAAAAGATCAAAGGATCCAAAAACGAGTATACTAGTTTTTGGCACTCAAGCGTTGGCGACGAAACACAAGTATAGTAGTTTTTGGCGCAGAAAGTGTTAACAGTAACTCAGGGTTCAGAATGGACTGTGTTTTAACAGTAACTCAGGGTTCAGAATGGACTACGTCTTATACAGTAAGTCACGACAGCCAATTCATTTTTCTCAAGCATGGTGTTTATAGGTTTTCCACAAATTAACTCTTCACTTAGTATTGACTCAGTGGGTGTCTTGTCCCAATGTGACTGATCATAACGCTGTTGAGCAGAGAGAATAAACACATTAAACATGAAATGATCTTAATGACGGGCTTGTTGACACACAGTATATCCCTCCTCTCTCTCTCTCTCTCTCTCTCTCTCTCTCTCTCTCTCTCTCTCTCTCTCTCTCTCTCTCTCTCTCTCTCTCTCTCTCTCTCTCTCTCTCTCTCTCTCTCTCTCCCAAACACAGTGTTGTGATGAACTGATTATAGGGGGTTTGAGTCTGTTCCAGCTGCAGCACAGTTTTTAGTTTGTCTCTGCCTGTCTGAAAAGAAAAGACTTTGGCTGTGCGATTAACAACGGAGATAAGATCATGTTGTGTGTATTGCTGCTTGCTCCTCGCTCCTGTGTGTGTGTGTGTGTGTGTGTGTGTGTGTGTGTGTGTGTGTGTGTGTGTGTGTGTGTGTGTGTGTGTGTGTGTGTGTGTGTGTGTGTGTGTGTGTGTGTGTGTGTGTGTGTGTGTGTGTGTGTGTGTGTGTGTGTGTGTGTGTGTGTGTGTGTGTGTGTGTGTGTGGGGGGCGGGGGGGGGGGGGGGGGGGGTAGAGAAACCCTGTGAGGATGTGGCCAAGCGGTGGAAAAACTTAGTCTGCGACAGGTTGTCATCACCCGGTGGTTGGTTTTTATTTTCTAGTTTATTTTGTTCCCCAGTGGAAAAAAACAGGCTTCAGTACAACGAATTACCATAATGAAATAAGAACAAAAAATACAAAACTATTAAACTACTCCTACAAACTAAATATCGCCCAACAACTAGCTTTAGCACAACTGTGTCTCGACAATCCAATCCAATCTTGCTTCTCCTTCTCCTTTTTTCCCCTGAGATGAGCTTCTATCCTAGGCTTCATCCTGGAAGCTCCTCCTACAGAGACGTCCTTGATTCTACAAGGAACCAAGTGTGAGCGCAGACAAACAGGGTATTTGATAACAATTTAATAAACATAACATGTCATTATTTAACAGAATGTGTTCTGTGCAAGGGTTTTACCAGTATACCTACATACAAGATACAAACAATGCCAAAGGCCTAAGCTAAATGTTTGGTAGTATGACCACATGTGGGGACCAGGGCTAAAACAATTAAGACTGTCAGGCAACCATTCCAACTCACAGAACCCATTAACCATACACAATCCACAACTATATGCCAGCAAGATGTTATTATACATAAAAGAGTGGTGTG
Source organism: Notolepis coatsorum (assembly GCF_963971535.1). Taxonomy (NCBI): domain Eukaryota; kingdom Metazoa; phylum Chordata; class Actinopteri; order Aulopiformes; family Paralepididae; genus Notolepis; species Notolepis coatsorum. The sequence continues at coordinate 81,918,576 of NC_140182.1, read as the reverse complement.
TGTATGGCCAATGTGCATCCCTACTTTTGGGCATGGGATAGGAGCCCTTTGTCTCTCCCACACACACACACACACACACACACACACACACGCACGCACGCACTCACGCACGCACGCACGCACGCACACACACACACACACACACACACACACACACACACACACACACACACACACACACACACACACACACACACACACACACACACACACACTTCCTTTGGTCAACCCTCCTTCCAATTAGCTGCTTCTAGCAGTTGGAACAAGATGCAAAACACTTTTGTTTTAATTATTTCCCTTACCTCTGTCTCTTTTCCATTTTCTCTTTTTTTTTTTTTTTTTTTTTTACCCTTCGAGAGGCTCATTGTAAATACGAATTTGTTCGCAATTGACCTGCCTGGTTAAAAAAAGGTTAAATAAAAATAAAACACACACACACGCTACCGGTAGATTTGGCCCACTCAGTCAAGCACATCCTACCAGACTACTGTGAGTAGGTGGTGAAATCCGGTGTTGGAGACTGAGAGGTCAGGCTTGTTATTCCTAAAGGGATCAGCCACAGTGCTGCTGAGGCCTAACTGATGTATTTTATATAGTGTAGACAGGTCCCTCTGGTTTTACAAGAGCCCTAAGCACCAAGCCTCTGGCCCCCCGGTTCAGCCCTCGCAGGGCTCCGCTCCGCTCTGCCAGTGTTACCGTACAGGCTACGGGAACTCAGATTGAATGCAATGTACCAATATCTGCCAAAGGAAGGCATCACTGTGAAACAATGTATATAGAATCTAGCAGAGCCGTAGGTGAATGTCAGTGTTACCAAAATTGACCTCAAACCCAGCCCTCTTTTTGTACAGACCCTCATCTGCACCTCTGTCCGCTGGACTCTTTGAGCTTTCATAGTCGAGCGTACTTCAGCGGACCTCCGCGCACCAATTTCCTACATGTCTCGCGCCAGTTTACACAATTTTTCCCACGCTGTTCAACTTCTGAAATGTCGTCGTCATCCGATGTCAATAAAGAGTATCTTATCTCCATTTCCAATATTTCGATAATAAAACCGGCAGTTTTACACACTTGAATAACAGGTATATAGGCAGCGAGGTGCAATGTACCATATAGGCAACATGAGGTGGACAGCGCGTGGTGCTGAAATGACAAACAAGCATTGCATGTAATAAAAACACCAGTTTTATTTCGAAATATTGGAAACGGAGATAACATAGACTCTATGTTATCTCTGTTTCCAATATTTCGATAATAAAACTGGCAGTTTTACACACTTCATTTAGAAAAGCCATTCTATTTTGCGAGTGAAAAAGCGAGTGGTCAGAGTAAAATGCAGATCGGCGTCACATTAAATGCAGGTCGATGTCAACCAAAACGCAGAGCAGTGTTTTGTGTGACACCAAGTCAGCGGCGCGGACGTCCGCGCATTAGAAAATAGGAGTTTCGCACTTGGAGTCCGCTTTGGGTCTGCTTTGAGTACGCTCTGGGTCCGCGAGAGTCCGCTCCGTGTATTGTCCGCTCGACTATGGGAGCACCTTAAGAGTAGTGGTACATAATTATACAGCTATGATATGAAGCTAGCAATGAGTAGTGGTACATATACAGCTGTTATATGAAGCAAGCAAAGAGTAGTGGTACATCATTATACAGCTGTGATATGAAGCTAGCAAAATGTAGCGTTACATATACAGCTGTGATATGAAGCTAGCAAAGTAGTGGTACATACAGCTGTGATATGAAGCTAGCAAAGCGTAGTTGTACATATACAGCTGTGATATGAAGCTAGCAAAGTAGTGGTACATACAGCTGTCATATAAAGCAAGCAAAGCGTAGTGGTACTGTACATATACAGCTGTGATATGAAGCTAGCAAAGCATAGTGATACATATACAGCTGTGATATGAAGCTAGCAAAGCGTAGTGGTACATATACAGCCGTGATATGAAGCTAGCAAAGTGTAGTGGTACATATACAGCTGTGATATGAAGCTAGCAAAGCGTAGTGGTACATATACAGCCGTGATATAAAGCTAGCAAAGTGTAGTGGTACATATACAGCTGTGATATTAAGCTAGCAAAGAGTAGTGGTACGTATACAGCTGTGATATGAAGCTAGCAAAGCGTAGTGGTACTGTACATATACAGCTGTGATATGAAGCTAGCAAAGACTAGTGGTACATATACAGCTGTGATATGAAGCTAGCAAAGCATAGTGGTACTGTACATATACAGCTGTGATATGAAGCTAGCAAAGAGTAGTGGTACATATACAGCTGTGATATGAAGCTAGCAAAGCATAGTGGTACTGTACATATACAGCTGTGATATGAAGCTAGCAACAAGTAGTCGTCCATATACAGCTGTGATATGAAGCTAGCAAAGCGTAGCAGTACATATACAGCTGTGATATGAAGCTAGCAAAGCAGTACATATACAGCTGTGATATGAAGCTAGCAAAGCGTAGCAGTACATATACAGCTGTGATATGAAGCTAGCAAAGCGTAGCAGTACATATACAGCCGGGAACACGGCGACGGCGACTCTTTGATTGATTTGAGTAAATTCCTTCTATTCCGTCTAGTGATAGATGTACCCAGACGACTCCTCTCTAGATACACGTATCTACGAGGGGACACTCAGGCCCAGTCCACATGAATGCGGGGTTTTATGTAACCGTGATTTAGGGCTGACCCCTATAAGTCGATTAGTCGCATACCAGAGGCTAACTGCCTACGAAAACAGGCACAGAGGCACTAAAAGAGGATTTCACCCATCTAATGAACACACTAGACTAGACAAATAGTTTCAAGTTTCTTTAATAGTTGTCATACAGAAGTACAGAATACTTTTATACAAAATGCTTCTTTCTGTTACGCTCCAGAGACTGTGCTAGACAAGATAAGTATGAAATAAAATAGTATAGCATGTAAAAATAGAAGTAAAAAATAGAAGTCACGTACGTAGACACAGTGTTCAGTATATACATATGTACATTTCGTTCGATGCAGAATAGAAGTAACTGAGTTACCAAACAATATACAATATACTATGCAATATACTAATATACAATATACTATATAGTGCAAAGCAGAAATGGGATGAGGTACAATTTAGGTACAATTTACAGTAAGGTGTACTGAGGTATGTGTTGTAGTGCAAATCCTTTACCAATAAATATAAAGTGTGTTTAGATGTTCTAAAGTGTGGAGAGTGGATGCTGCAGTGTGTTGTTTGTTTAAAGTGAGTATGTGCATGTGGATGTGTGTGTTGTGAGTGCATTTGATGGTTGTTGCATAGTATTATTGTTTGTTGTGCAACCTGATGGCCTGGGGATAGAAGCTTCTTCTGAGTCTTTCTGTGCTTGCCATGAGACTCCGGTATCGCTTGCCTGACCGCAGCAGTTCAAAGATGCAGTTGTTTGGGTGGCTGGAGTCCTTGATAATTCTCTCAGCCTTACCCCTAAATATCAATCAAATGTATCCATCAGTGGACCAATTGCATACTTTTGCAGAGGACAAGAAGCCTTCAGTGGACTCCTTCAGACATTAAGCACCCCCCACAGCCCAAATGGAATGAAAAAAATAAAATAAAAATGTAAAGTTTCAAAATATTATACTTTTTTTTGGTCGACCAATAGTCGACTAACGGCAAATTTTGGCCAATCATAGTCGACCATACCAAATCCTTAGTCGGGGACAGCCCTACCGTGATTTAATGTTCGCGGTTGCACTGTTCGTCCACGCAACCGGGTTTTTGGAACACTGCAACCGTGATCATTTAAAACCAGAGTCCAGGGTGAAGTTTTGGGGGAATCCCGGTTTCAGTGGTTGCATGTAGACATAGTAACCGAGATTATTTCCAGTGTTTATGGCAGAGCTGTTGCAAGTAGCGTGCTTTCAAGTGTGTGTGTGAGTTAAATACCCAGCACTTCACCACCTGAAGTGGATCCTGCTCAGGTGGCGTAATGGATGAGACTGTGGTGTTTAACACACATGGTCACATGGCGCTGGGGAGCGGAGGATTCGCGGCTTGCAAACTTTTGTTCGAAACGTATCGTCCAGATATTAGACCTGGCCACCATCACCAGTAAAGAATCAATAGCGAGCGATATCGGGGGTCCCTGATGTCAACAAGACAAAAGTCTTTTTCTGGTCTGCATCCCCTTAACAATTGTTTGTATTGAGCCGTATTGTATTGTACCCATTCTGCAATCTGTTAAATAAAGTTTTCATCCATTCATTCTACTAGCGTTAATGTTACTAGTACAATCAATAGCGAGCGATATAACAACATTAACCAGACTAATATATCAACAATGTTTGTGTCCAGCAAGCTAGTCTCCCCATGTGTAAGGTTATTAAGCATTAACTTATGTTGGAAATGACAATTATCTATTAATTAATGACGTGATGATTAAAGTATTTCCACTCCATTCCACGATACCAGCGTCTCACCAGCTAACCACACGTAAACCAACACTTTGCACGCTATGTACGCTAGCCGCAATGCTAAGGCGGCACGGTGGTGTAGGGAACACTGTCGCCTCACAGCAAGAAGGTCCAGGGTTCGATTCCCGCTTGGGGACCAGGTTACCATTATGCCAGGTACCCAGGTGGGGTATCTCCCAGCCTTTCTGTGGGGAGTTTGCATGTTCTCCCGTTCGCAAGGGTTCCCCCCCCGATAAGATAAACCCAATGGAAAACATGCACAACAAAGATCGCTAACGCTGTGGCGTCCTTGACGAAGACGGGCAGGAGCACTTGGATTGGTCCCCGTGCTCGGCCCTCGCCGACGCCTGTCTGCTCCCGGCTGCCCTTGGGGAAGGACGACGGATGGGTTAATCGCAGAGACTAATCGCATCTGCGATCCTACAAAAAAACAATGCATGCGTGTGTGTTCCGGTTGTGTGTGTGCTAACCGTGTGTGCTAACCGCTAAACATTGAGGATACTTGCATGCCAATTAAAGACCTCTGAACAGGTCCTGCATTATTTTTTTTTTATCCACTTTTCTCCCATTTTTCTATATTTCTCCCATCCCAATTTCGTATCATCCAATTCAACCCTCCCCTGTCACGACGCTGTTTCTTGCCTCCCACAAGCCGGCTGCAATGTGGACTAAGTCATACATAGCACAAGTCCCCTCCGGTACTTGAGGTAACAGCAGTCGCATCTTTTCACCTGCACGGCTCGATCTCTCAGTGTCGAGGAGTAACACGTGGGAGGCTCACGCTGCCCCCCGACACTTCCTGATTCTACTGCGCAGGCGCACCAACCGACCTGTAGGAGTCGCTTGTTCACAACGTTCGATCCCCACCCTTCAGTTTCCCTCCCCGTAATACGGCCAATGTGTATTACTGCGGACGACCAGCTAAACTGAAAACAATGTGGAGAGCTGGATTCGAACACGCGAACCCAGCGTCTCCACATGGTGGCGAGTGCCTTGCCCACTACACCACCTAGCCGCCCCAGTCCTGCATTATTATTATTATTATTATAACTATTATAATGGTAAATCCCAATTACATTAGCACGTAAGCTAACAAAATCAGCGATATTTTTGTGAGACTAAACTC
>NC_140182.1:81903000-81908000 GCF_963971535.1 Notolepis coatsorum | reverse complement strand
GTGCGTGCGTGCGTGCGTGTGTGTGTGCGTGTGTGTGTGTGTGTGTGTGTGTGTGTGTGTGTGTGTGTGTGTGTGTGTGTGTGTGTGTGCTTGCATGAGTGTCTAAGCGGGCCTGCTCTGTCATAATACCTAGTACCACAACACAAACACATCATTCAGGCTCTGGCCTTTGTCCTTCACACCCCTGCCAGAGTTGTAGCTTAGCCTCTACTTGGCCCTGGAGGTGATAAATTAAAGCCCTCTTAAAGTTCACAGCCAAGCTGCTCCTCTAACGAGGAGGCGACACGGGAGCTCCTCATTCCCCTGGTGCCATACAAGAAGAGTAGGGTGCTAACGAGGAGCATGCTCCCCCTGGGTCATAGGGAGCAGTGTCTCCTCCTGAGTGGTGGGGGGCAGTGTCTCCTCCTGGGTCATAGGGAGCAGTGTCTCCTCCTGAGTGGTGGGGGGCAGTGTCTCCTCCTGGGTCATAGGGAGCAGTGTCTCCTCCTGGGTGGTAGGGAGCAGTGTCTCCTCCTGGGTGGTGGGGGGCAGTGTCTCCTCCTGGGTGGTAGGGGGCAGTGTCTCCTCCTGGGTCATAGGGAGCAGTGTCTCCTCCTGGGTGGTGGGGGGCAGTGTCTCCTCCTGGGTCATAGGGAGCAGTGTCTCCTCCTGGGTGGTGGGGGGCAGTGTCTCCTCCTGGGTGGTGGGGGGCAGTGTCTCCTCCTGGGTGGTGGGGGCCAGTGTCTCCTCCTGGGTGGTGGGGGGCAGTGTCTCCTCCTGGGTGGTGGGGGGCAGTGTCTCCTCCTGGGTGGTGGGGGGCAGTGTCTCCTCCTGGGTGGTGGGGGCCAGTGTCTCCTCCTGGGTGGTGGGGGCCAGTGTCTCCTCCTGGGTGGTGGGGGGCAGTGTCTCCTCCTGGGTGGTGGGGGGCAGTGTCTCCTCCTGGGTGGTGGGGAGCAGTGTCTCCTGTGAATGTGAAAAGTGGGGACTCTCACACTCTGAAATGATAAAAACAACGGCTGATGTCTTCTTCACTGAGGCTACCCTATGTATCTCATGGAGGCAGGTAAAATCCTCCACCCTACTGGTGGAAAAAAGTTTGGGAGTAAATGGCCAGCACTGTTTCATCCTGTTGGAGTCAGTGCTGGAGTGTTGGAGAGGAGCCCCGACTGCTCCTGCTTTCCACAAAAACAACCTCAAACCTCTTGTTGTTTAAATAAAGCTTTAAATCCGTCTGAGCCAGCTGTGCTTGTGATCAAGCCTGTAGTAGCCTTGCTACCCAACCTCTAATGCTCTGGGAAAGAAGCTGTCTGGTTTCAAACCAGAAGCGTCGTACTCTGTGCCTCGCTAGATTACAGGCAGTGTGCACCTCATCCAGGTCCCCCATTGAAGAAGAAGAAGAAGAAGAAGAAGAAGAAGAAGAAGAAGAAGAAGAAGAAGAAGAAGAAGAAGAAGAAGAAGAAGAAGAAGAAGAAGAAGAAGAAGAAGAAGAAGAAGAAGAAGAAGAAGAAGAAGAAGAAGATTGTTTTATTGTCAATATACACAAGGCAATTGAAATGTGTCTTTTCACACATACACACAGTCCTCATATCCCTCCTAGTTACACATACACACAGTCCTCATATCCCTCCTAGTTACACATACACACAGTCCTCTTATCCCTCCTAGTTACACATACACACAGTCCTCTTATCCCTCCTAGTTACACATACACACAGTCCCCCCACACATAATGGGTCCTTTGCCTTGCTCAAGGCATGTAATACCAGCCACCCTTCAGTCACCAGCTCACAGCTGGAATACACCCTCCTGTCTGTGGCAGGGATCGAACCAGCGACCTTTCGGTTACTGGCCGACCGCTTTACCTCTAGGTCATCCTGCCTTGAAAACAATGATCTAGCTCAGCGCGGTGCCGGCTTGCACGTCTGGTTTGATGGTGTCTGACGTGATGATTCACACAGAGACACACAGGCCAAGCAGCATTATGCTGTACCCAATGTCCACAGTACAGGGAGTAATAAGTAAATGGAGTAATAAGTAAAGTAATAATATTACTTTGGAAATGAGTAACGAGTAACAAGGAATATTTAACAATTTTTTTAGTAACAAGCCCAACACTGGTGGGGAGTGATTTGGGACATGGAGGTTGTGTACCAGCCATCTCTGTCTGTACTGGCACTGGGTCATGTGTGTGTGGTTGTGTACCAGCCCTCTCTGTCTGTACTGGCACTGGGTCATGTGTGTGTGGTTGTGTACCAGCCCTCTCTGTCTGTATTGGCACTGGGTCATGTGTGTGTGGTTGTGTACCAGCCATCTCTGTCTGTGACCTTAGGTCACTGGGCCGTGTGTGTGTGGTTGTGTGTGTGTGTGTGTCCTTGTTTTCTTATCCTGCTGGGCATCAAACGTCACCAATTAGAAGGAGAACAAGATTTCTTCTGTCCTTGTGGCAGGGTTTCCGTTAGAAAAAATTGTTGCCGGTCTCCGTGACCTGCAAGATTTCAATCTACCGGACAAATGAGATTAATTCCGGTCATAGTTTATTGAGCTTTAAAACAATTTATAGGCAGACTATATAAAGAATGTCATCCTCAAGGCATGTAGATTTATAATATTATTATTTAAAACTAGGCTACTTTTGCGTATACAGTCATTAATATATTCCAAATAAAATAAGTCCCTCGATACTCCGTGCTGCTGCTGACTTGAAATAAAATAGACCGCGTATGTGGGCAGTCGGTCCGACACTAAACAGCAGTCTGTTATAATCACATTTTTATGAGCTAACGAATTCCGTTATATTGGACATTTGTATTAATTATATCAAGCGAAGAACTGAGAAATTTTGCAGAGAGAGACGGCAACATTATCGTGGCCGGGTTTGCGTGATGTATATCTCCACCTCCCAACGACTTGGTGCTGGTCATCATAATGTCCGGTGAAAACAACTCCCTCCAAGCACAACTTGACCACCCGAACCGTACCAAAACAGGCCAAAATTAAATAGCCCATGCGACGAACGATTCATTACATTCGTTTCATCGTTGCTCCACCAAGCAGCCGGTCCAACAATGAAAGCTGTTATCAGCGCGAGCCGGCCGCAGTTAGTTTGCAAGAAGCATCCAGCTGCAGACCCGCAGAGCAGCTTTCCAGGTCTGGGGACCGCACTGTGCCAGCAAAGCTGGTGGGTTCTGTGGGTCTGCAGCTGCATGCCTTCCGCAAATCCAGCAGCAAGCTCTCGCTGAGCGAAGCAACGACAACAAACGCAATGATTGTTTCGTTCATCGCATAGGCCACCCAACTCCAGCCCATCCAAATACAATTCAAATAATCAAACTGTGCCCAGAGGGAACTATTTTCACCGGACACTATGACCGGAGAGATTAAATATGTCGGACTTCAACAGATTTTGCCGGTCAAATACCGGTAATTACCGGCTAACGGAAACGCTGCCTTGTGGGGATGTTGGTCGGTCTCCACAACGACAAGGGGCAGTTTTAGGGTTAGGGGGTTCAGGGGAATGGGTTAGGGTTATGCATGTAGTGGTCATGGTGATGGTTAGGGGTAATGGTTCTGGTGGGCACTTTTACACAATTCCTGTGAGTCTATGGAACACCTCTGTAATATATATATTTTTTTTATTCATTGTTTTGTATTTCTAATCAAGTCCTCAAAAACAGCATTTTTCTACCTCAAGATCTCGAGCTGTTTTGAGCCTGGGCTCCTAAACCACTGCGCTATACGGCCCCGCCTGAACATTAACATGCAGCAGTGTCTTTATGACATCACATATAGGGCACATTTTCAAATGACTCAGTTCAGTGAGGGTGAATATTGTGAGAGGAGAATTGGAAGAATGCGCCAATATGAGAATTTTGAGACATAGATCATATTAATATAAGTTCACATAGCTAGGAAACAATGCTAAACACTCAAAAAGGCCATTTATAAGATAGTTCCCCTTTAACAAAGTCTCTTTTTCAAACAATAATAATTAATTGTTTTTCTTCAGACCACATCATTGTGACTTATACACGTCTGTACACTCCTTATTTTATACACCTGTTTAATTGTCATCTACTCCCTATAACACCAGAGCTGCTCACCATATCTCTATAACACCAGAGCTGCTCACCATATCTCTTTTTTTTTGATCCACTTTTTCTCCCATTTTTCTATATTTTTCTCCCATCCCAATTTCGTATCATCCAATTCAACCCTCCCCTGTCACGAACGCTGTTTCTTGCCTCCCACAAGCCGGCTGCAATGTGGACTAAGTCATACATAGCACAAGTCCCCTCCGGTACTTGAGGTAACAGCAGTCGCATCTTTTCACCTGCGCAGCTCGACCTCTCAGTGTCGAGGAGTAACGCGTGGGAGGCTCACGCTGCCCCCGACACTTCCTGATTCTACTGCGCAGGCGCACCAACCGACTTGTAGGAGTCGCTTGTTCACAACGTTCGATCCCCACCCTTCAGTTTTCCCTCCCCGTAATACGGCCAATGTGTATTACTGCGGACGACCAGCCAAACTGAAAAACAATGTGGAGAGCTGGATTCGAACACGCGAATCCTAGCGTCTCCACACTGGTGGCGAGTGCCTTAGACCACTACACCACCTAGCCGCCCTCTGCTCACCATATCTCTAAACACCAGAGCTGCTCACCATATCTCTATAACACCAGAGATGCTCACTGTAACTGAGGGGTACAATTCCCTGACTGTATTGTTAGATATGATATTTAATACCACTACCTCATGTACTTTAACTTCTGGCCACCCAGTACAAGATATAAGTATGATGAACACTTTCCCACCTGATGAAACGAATCCACACAAATGTACCAAATCGAAGGTTTAATACAGCAAAAGGTGTATACAACGATCACTTAATTACATTTATGATTTGAAATATGGAATATGCACTTTTATGGCAAATGAGTATTCGTAGGTAAATCAACATTGAATGTCCAATCTCTGGTTACGCAGGGAGTAAGTATACAACCTGGAATATTTAGGAAACGATAG
>NC_140182.1:81887420-81897420 GCF_963971535.1 Notolepis coatsorum | reverse complement strand
CCTGGGTGGTGGGGGGCAGTGTCTCCTCCTGGGTGGTGGGGGCAGTGTCTCCTCCTGGGTGGTGGGGGGCAGTGTCTCCTCCTGGGTGGTGGGGGGCAGTGTCTCCTCCTGGGTGGTGGGGGGCAGTGTCTCCTCCTGGGTGGTGGGGGCCAGTGTCTCCTCCTGGGTGGTGGGGGGGCAGTGTCTCCTCCTGGGTGGTGGGGAGCAGTGTCTCCTCCTGGGTGGTGGGGGGCAGTGTCTCCTCCTGGGTGGTGGGGGGCAGTGTCTCCTCCTGGGTGGTGGGGGCCAGTGTCTCCTCCTGGGTGGTGGGGGGCAGTGTCTCCTCCTGGGTGGTGGGGAGCAGTGTCTCCTGTGAATGTGAAAAGTGGGGACTCTCACACTCTGAAATGATAAAAACAACGGCTGATGTCTTCTTCACTGAGGCTACCCTATGTATCTCATGGAGGCAGGTAAAATCCTCCACCCTACTGGTGGAAAAAAGTTTGGGAGTAAATGGCCAGCACTGTTTCATCCTGTTGGAGTCAGTGCTGGAGTGTTGGAGAGGAGCCCCGACTGCTCCTGCTTTCCACAAAAACAACCTCAAACCTCTTGTTGTTTAAATAAAGCTTTAAATCCGTCTGAGCCAGCTGTGCTTGTGATCAAGCCTGTAGTAGCCTTGCTACCCAACCTCTAATGCTCTGGGAAAGAAGCTGTCTGGTTTCAAACCAGAAGCGTCGTACTCTGTGCCTCGCTAGATTACAGGCAGTGTGCACCTCATCCAGGTCCCCCATTGAAGAAGAAGAAGAAGAAGAAGAAGAAGAAGAAGAAGAAGAAGAAGAAGAAGAAGAAGAAGAAGAAGAAGAAGAAGAAGAAGAAGAAGAAGAAGAAGAAGAAGAAGAAGAAGAAGAAGAAGAAGAAGAAGAAGAAGATTGTTTTATTGTCAATATGCACAAGGCAATTGAAATGTGTCTTTTCACACATACACACAGTCCTCATATCCCTCCTAGTTACACATACACACAGTCCCCCACACATAATGGGTCCTTTGCCTTGCTCAAGGCATGTAATACCAGCCACCCTTCAGTCACCAGCTCACAGCTGGAATACACCCTCCTGTCAGTGGCAGGGATCGAACCAGCGACCTTTCGGTTACTGGCCGACCGCTTTACCTCTAGGTCATCCTGCCTTGAAAACAATGATCTAGCTCAGCGCGGTGCCGGCTTGCACGTCTGGTTTGATGGTGTCTGACGTGATGATTCACACAGAGACACACAGGCCAAGCAGCATTATGCTGTACCCAATGTCCACAGTACAGGGAGTAATAAGTAAATGGAGTAATAAGTAAAGTAATAATATTACTTTGGAAATGAGTAACGAGTAACAAGGAATATTTAAAAAAAAAATTAGTAACAAGCCCAACACTGGTGGGGAGTGATTTGGGACATGGAGGTTGTGTACCAGCCATCTCTGTCTGTACTGGCACTGGGTCATGTGTGTGTGGTTGTGTACCAGCCCTCTCTGTCTGTACTGGCACTGGGTCATGTGTGTGTGGTTGTGTACCAGCCCTCTCTGTCTGTATTGGCACTGGGTCATGTGTGTGTGGTTGTGTACCAGCCCTCTCTGTCTGTACTGGCACTGGGTCATGTGTGTGTGGTTGTGTACCAGCCCTCTCTGTCTGTATTGGCACTGGGTCATGTGTGTGTGGTTGTGTACCAGCCATCTCTGTCTGTGACCTTAGGTCACTGGGCCGTGTGTGTGTGGTTGTGTGTGTGTGTGTGTCCTTGTTTTCTTATCCTGCTGGGCATCAAACGTCACCAATTAGAAGGAGAACAAGATTTCTTCTGTCCTTGTGGCAGGGTTTCCGTTAGAAAAAATTGTTGCCGGTCTCCGTGACCTGCAAGATTTCAATCTACCGGACAAATGAGATTAATTCCGGTCATAGTTTATTGAGCTTTAAAACAATTTATAGGCAGACTATATAAAGAATGTCATCCTCAAGGCATGTAGATTTATAATATTATTATTTAAAACTAGGCTACTTTTGCGTATACAGTCATTAATATATTCCAAATAAAATAAGTCCCTCGATACTCCGTGCTGCTGCTGACTTGAAATAAAATAGACCGCGTATGTGGGCAGTCGGTCCGACACTAAACAGCAGTCTGTTATAATCACATTTTTATGAGCTAACGAATTCCGTTATATTGGACATTTGTATTAATTATATCAAGCGAAGAACTGAGACATTTTGCAGAGAGAGACGGCAACATTATCGTGGCCGGGTTTGCGTGATGTATATCTCCACCTCCCAACGACTTGGTGCTGGTCATCATAATGTCCGGTGAAAACAACTCCCTCCAAGCACAACTTGACCACCCGAACCGTACCAAAACAGGCCAAAATTAAATAGCCCATGCGACGAACGATTCATTACATTCGTTTCATCGTTGCTCCACCAAGCAGCCGGTCCAACAATGAAAGCTGTTATCAGCGCGAGCCGGCCGCAGTTAGTTTGCAAGAAGCATCCAGCTGCAGACCCGCAGAGCAGCTTTCCAGGTCTGGGGACCGCACTGTGCCAGCAAAGCTGGTGGGTTCTGTGGGTCTGCAGCTGCATGCCTTCCGCAAATCCAGCAGCAAGCTCTCGCTGAGCGAAGCAACGACAACAAACGCAATGATTGTTTCGTTCATCGCATAGGCCACCCAACTCCAGCCCATCCAAATACAATTCAAATAATCAAACTGTGCCCAGAGGGAACTATTTTCACCGGACACTATGACCGGAGAGATTAAATATGTCGGACTTCAACAGATTTTGCCGGTCAAATACCGGTAATTACCGGCTAACGGAAACGCTGCCTTGTGGGGATGTTGGTCGGTCTCCACAACGACAAGGGGCAGTTTTAGGGTTAGGGGGTTCAGGGGAATGGGTTAGGGTTATGCATGTAGTGGTCATGGTGATGGTTAGGGGTAATGGTTCTGGTCGTGGGCTAGGGGTATGGGGTTAGGGAATGAATGTAAGTCAATGGACCATCCCCACAAGGAATGGAAATGTGGCTGTGTTCTCGAACGCACATGTGTGAGCGGGTCATGTATTTGGTGGGTGGGCGTGTCCTGTGTTGGTGGGTGGGCGTGTCCTGTGTTGGTGGGTGGGCGTGTCCTGTGTTGGTGGGTGGGCGTGTCCTGTGTTGGCGGTAGGGAGTCTCACGTACTGCTGGCTGGGCGTTCGGGGTGTAAGAGGAGGCCTCTGCGAGGAGCAACATAACATAGTGGAGCTATTAATCAAAAGTCAGCTGTGCGTGAGTGCACATTCATGTACTTAACTGTACTCGCATTATGTACCGCACCATATGTGCATGTCTGGTCGAGGTGGCTTGGCGTGTGCAGGGGGGGTGGAGTGGGGGGGTCGTCCAGAGCGTGGTATCATCCTCCCTGTGATGACACAGACGGGGGAACCCCCACAGCCGCCCAGACTAAACTGTTGCACTGGAGCTGCCCGGGGGCAGCGGCGCTCAGAGATTACACTGGAGCTGAGAGGTAAACTCTGACTGCAGGCCGCCGTCTAGACTCACTAACAGCACTGTTTGTGCAACGCTTAATCGCCACGGCTGATGATGCTATGGGGAGAGAGAGGGGGGGAGAGAGAGGGAGGGCGAGAGAGAGAGAGAGAGAGAGAGAGAGAGAGAGAGAGAGAGAGAGAGAGAGAGAGAGAGAGAGAGAGAGAGATAGAGAGAGAGAGAGAGAGAGAGGGGGGGGAGAGAGAGAGAGGGAGGGTGGGAGGGAGGGAGGGAGGGAGAGAGAGATAGAGAGATAGATATATAGAGAGAGAGAGAGAGAGAGAGAGGGGGGGAGGGGGAGAGAGAGAGAGAGAGAGAGAGAGAGAGAGCGAGAGAGAGAGAGAGAGACTGGAGTTAGACAAGAAGATGCATACCTTTTTCTTCTCTGTGCATGCAGTAGGAGTAGGAAGACGTTGGGAACTAGGCTAATGGAGGAACCTACTTCCAGTGACTGACGCTAAGCTAGGCTAACGGTGCGCGTCTTCCTACTCCTACTGCGTGCACAGAGAAGAAAAAGGTATGTATCTTCTTGTCTAACTCCAGGGTAGATGGCAAATAAGCTAATTTCCCAAAATGTTGGAGTTTTCCTTTAAGAGGATGCAGACCAGAAAAAGACTTTCGTCTTGTTTACATCAGGGTCCCCCATTTTCAATTCATCAAGACATTTATGACAAACATGACATACAGATATACAGTACTGTTTCATCAAGACATTTATGACATACAAGTCATACCAATATACAGTACTGTTTAAGAGAAAGAGATAAAAAAATATATATACATTACGTATACATTAGAAGGGGAAGAAACTGTACATTGTAGGGGGTTGAGTGGGGGGGGGTTCTAATTGCAGCCACCCGTAGGTGCTCTTTGAGAGCGTTTTTGAAGGAGGGTATACGGATTCACATTATTTTACGGCTGTGGGTAGGGTGTTCCACATTGTTGTGGCATAATTGCGAAACGTGTTTAGTCCCTTGTTTGAGCTGAATCTGGGTTGAACATGATTTGTGGAACTCCCTCTGGTGTTGTGGTCGTGGTATTCACTGACCTTGGGAAGTATTTCGACATGTACATAGTCGTGTAGTGTATCTTGTAGACCAGGCCCATTGCAAGTTGCTGTACTCTGTCGTCTACTCTAAGCCATCCTAGGTTGTCAAAATGGGCAGGGGTAAGGTAGGTTTTAGGAGTAAAGTCAAGCAGTAGTCTGACCAGTTTGTTTTGTGATGTTTGTAGTCTTGTTTTTAGGGCCTTTGAGGTGCTTTGGTACCATGAGGTGCAAGCATAGTCGTAGTACCCTTGAATGAGTGCTCCTGTTAAAGTCTTCAAGGTATTCTTGTTTACCAGAGAGGAGATCCGGTACACGAATATTGTTTGTTGGTTGACTTTTTTGTATTGTCACCCACTGTAACAGAGAAGCCGTTGGTCTTGCTGAGTTTGTTATTTGATCCAAAGAGAATGGACTCTGTTTTACCCAGGTGTAATGATAGTTTGTTATCAGTGAGCCAGGTGCAGATTCTGCCGAGTTCAGAGCTGAGGGCTTTTTCAACCTGCAACTTGTTCTTGTCAGAGACCTGAGTCGTCCGCGAACAGGAACAAGTTGCAGTCACAAGCTGATGACATGTAATTTGCATAAATTAGGAACAATAACGGTCCTTATGGAACACCACAGCTCACTGGAAGGGGGGGGGGGGGACAGTCTACCGTTCACCTCCACCATCTGTTCTCTCCCCTCCAGGTAGGACTGCATCCAGCTCACTGATGAACTATCAAAACCAATTGCTTTTAGCTTATCAATGAGAATGGAGTGATTGACAGTGTCGAAGGCCTTTTGTAGGTCCCGCATGACCATGCCGCAGTATTTGCCCGCGTCCACCTCGTGTTTGATGTGGTCGTTCAAATAAAGAAGGCATGTGTCAGTGGAGTGGGATGTTCTGAAGCCAGATTGGAATTCGTAGATTAACTTTTTTTCTGCAAGGTACTTCTCGATCTGTTCGTAGACAATTTTTTCCATAACTGTCGAGATGGATGTAAGAATAGAAACAGGGCGGTAGTTGCCTGGGTCTAATTTGCTGCCTTTTTTGTGCAGGGGGGTCACTCTCACAAGACGTGTCCCTGGAGACGTGTCCCTGTTTTATGGTGAGGTTTATTATGTGGGTGATGACTGGGGTGATGGTGGCTGCTGAGTCTCTGAGGAATTTGAAGGGGATATTGTCATGGCCAGTGGCCTTGTTAGGTTGGAGGGCGCTAAGTTTTTTGAGCACGTCCTCATCTGTTGTTATTATTTCAAGTTTGAAGTCGTCAAGAGTAATGACTCAATGGTGATTATGTCACATGAGGTGTACCAAGCCAACTCAAGTTATCTGATAACAAAGCAAGTAGCTTAGACCATATTACTGCTGAACATCTGAAATATGCCAGTTTGAGGACAGCTCCTCTCCTTGCTATGCATTTTACTGGTTGTATGATCCATGGCTTGGTGCCAGACTCAATGCTGTCTGTTGTGTTAGTCCCAGTCATTAACTCATTCACCGCCGGTAATTAGACGGAGCCCGTCATAGCACTGCCACGCTTTAAAAGATAGGAGTGTGTAGGGATGCCCCGATCACGTTTTTTGCCACTGATACCGATCACCGATCGTCTTGAGCCATATCGGCCGATACCGATCCGATATCGATCGTTTTTGATAAAAAAAAGAAAAATGTAAAATTATTTTATATAATTTTTTTTTTATAAAATATATATATTATATAATCATACTTGTAGTTGTATTATCTGCGAGACATCGCCACCATGCAACAAGTCAAAATGCTCGCTATCTGCAAACAGCTCCACTGTCTGTGTGTACTCGAGTAGCCTCCAGCTACGGCCAGGATTCTCCGGAGCTGCAGCTGGACCCTATTGATCACATTCAACATGCCCTCAGCTCGAATACGCATCGAATCAGTGTTATAAGACATTGATATCAGGAGCTATCTGTAGATACTGCTAGATAATGTTAAGACAACGCCTCAGTGAACTATTTAGTTTAATGGGACGTTTCGTTTTGAACAGTGAGCTAACGTGAGCTAACGTGAGCTAACGTGAGCTAACGTGAGCTATCATGCACTACTACACTTGCTGGAGCATTTGTTGATATCAGGAGCTATCAGTAGCTAGCCGGCTAGATACCGTTAACAATGCCTCATGTAGTCACTGGGTCATTTAGTTTAAACAGTAACGTTAGGTAGCCAACGGCTCGGTAGGTAGCCAACGTTAGCTCACGTCGCATGCACTACTAGAGCAGACTGTTGCCGGAGGCTCCTCCCTCTTTTCCAGCCCCTCCCGCACCCATGTAAACAATGGGTGCGGGAGGGGCTGGAGGAGAAGGAGGAGCCGTACGCTGCAAGCAGCACTGTGGAGAGAAGAGCGAGTGAGAACTTCGCAGAGAATTGGATCATGTTTTCCGTGTCATCGATCGGTTTTGACGATCGGCGAAAAATAAAGCATTATCACCGATCACCGATCGCATATTTATACTGATTATCGGCCGATAACGATCGGTGGCCGATCGATCGGGGCATCCCTATGTGTCACCTTGTTTGTAGAGCTATAACTATATTCTATATTATAGCTATGGATACAATACTATGTCCCATTTGACATCACCTATCTATCGTTCAATATGTGGAAAAGAATAAATTTTTCCATCCATACGTTCCCGTGTTATACCGTGGTGAATATAAGTATGGTTTTAGAGCGGTCTAGGGTAATTCCCAAAATGCTGAGTTATAGCCTCATACGTCAATTCCACTATAGACGTTGCCGTTTCTTGCCTGTACACGCTATTATTCCAAAATAAAATCTATATCATAGGTATTATGTTCCATCATGAATGCATGAAAGGGGGGGGGGGGGGGGGGTTTCTGATTATTTGATTGTCAGTAACGGCATTGGTATTGAACACTACAAATGCTTATCAGCCCGATCGGTATAAAAGCATTGCAGGATCAAGCAAAAATTTACGTCAGATCATCCTTACCTGTGATCGGGAGTATTCCAAAAATAACATTCCAATTGTTTGATCGCCATCTGGTACATCCAATGTCCATTTTGTCCACGTCATAACCCAACACAGTATATGGATCTGGGATATTTGGCGTGCTTCAATTGAACCGGAGAACCGCTCGCCTCGCCCGACAAGGAAAAGTGAAACCGGAGACATTTGGCCATTACACAGGCCAAGATACAAGGTTACAAAGGGTGCTCGATACCGCCGTCTAGCTGGATGCGGCCGGTATTGCACTTTTGCGACCTCAGACTCATTCCCTATGGTAACACCAAGGTCCCTGGATGAATAATGAATACAAATATCTAAAAAAAGGAAAAACGATCAAATAACGTATACGTGGTTGGTGTTCAACGGTTGTCGGCCAAACACTTTTATATAATCTTTGTTGGCGGGAATTGAGTTAAGGACAAAGCTGGTAAAGTTAGTAGCCTAGACAACTATAGGCCCATAGCTTTAGCCAGCATACTCAAAAAATTACTAGAAAGAATTCTGCTGGATGGAATCAATGAGTTTATTAATTCCACAGATAACCAGCTAAGCATGGCACTGACCTGTGTATATATGCATTAAAGGAAATTGTAAACAAATACAGCAGTCAAAATTCATCAGTTCTTATGTGTTTTATTGATGCTTCTAAAGCCTTTGATCGTGTTAACCACAGAAAGTTGTTTGTCAAATTGAGTCAAAGAGGGGTGCCTGGATACATTGTGAGAGTTCTGGCTTATTGGTATTCCCACCAGACTATGCATGTAAAATGGGACAATAGTGTCTCAGCCCAGTTTGGGGTTAGCAATGAGGTCAGACAAGGGGGAATTTTGTCCCCAGTTCTTTTTAATCTATTATGTCGATGGTCTGTCCGAGCAACTGAGTGCCTGTAATACTGGGTGCATGATTGGTGATCCTTATTGAACCATATTATGTATGCAGATGATCTTGTGGTATTTAGTCCGAGTAGTGCTGGTCTCCAGCAGCTTCTTGCTATATGTACTGTGTATGGGGTTGAATATGATATCAAATACAATGCCAGTAAGAGTGCTGTTTTAATCTGTAGATCCAAAGAGGACAAATGCCTAACATTTCCTGACTTCAAATAGTCTGAAAATAATCTTGGGGTCTGTGAAAAGGCAAAATATCTTGGACATTTTATTACAGAACAAATGACAGATGATGATGATATATACAGGCAATGCCGCAGGATGTATGCACAAGCGAACACTCTCTCACGCAAGTTTAGTATGTGTACAGATGGAGTGAAAGTGTCTCTGTTCAGAGAATATTGTACACCACTTTATACTGCACACTTGTGGTCAAGCTACAAAAAAGCAAGTTTGCGGAGAGTTCAAGTAGCTTATAATGATGCCATGAGAATATTACTTAAAATACCTAGATGGTGTAGTGCAAGTAAAATGTTTGTGGCTGCATGTGTCAATACCTTCCAAGCTGTTTTAAAGGGGACATGCATTATAAATGGCTTTTTTCTGTGTTTAGCATGGTTTTATAGTAATACGGGTTAGTATCAATGGGTCTGTGTCTCTAATTACCATATTGACTCATCAGTCTAGTCTCGAGTTCACGAGATCCTCCCTCACTCAACTAAGCTGTTCTGATTTGACGGTTTTGCTGATGTTAATATAGCACTGATTTGCATAACTAACGCCCCCTCTATGGTTGACAGCGACAGCAAACAGAGCGAGGCAGATAGTGTAACCCGACACTTCCTCAAACAGAGCGAGGCAGACAACGAGCGAGTGAGAGAGAGAGGGAGAGAGAGAGAGATAGAGAGGGAGAGAGAGAGAGAGAGAGAGAGAGAGAGAGAGAGAGAGAGAGAGAGAGAGAGAGAGAGAGGAGCTTCTGTCGGGGAAACAAACCGTGCGCAAGGAAGCAGCAGTAGCACATACTCATTTACACACAACCTGGGCTGGACCTCGCGCGGGGAAGCAGCAGTAGCACATACTCATTTACACACAACCTGGGCTGGACCTCGCGCAGGGAAGCAGCAGTAGCACATACTCATTTACACACAACCTGGACCTCGCGGGGAAGCAGCAGTAGCTCATTTACACAGTGCTTATGGGCGGAGCCAGGCCAACACAGCCTGAAATCCAAAGTGAGAAAAATTTGGCTTTTGAGTACTTGATTAGAAATATAAAACAATGAATTGTTTTTAATAAAAGCTTACAGATGTGTTCAATAGACTCACATGAATTGTGTAAAGTTGCCCAAATAGTGCTAGGAATAGCAATGCATGTCCCCTTTAAGAAATCTCATTTATAGATTTATCTGTCGGCTAAATTACCCTGGAAATTAGATCATTCTGGTTTTAATGGACATTAGGTTCAGTGCCACACATTACCACTCGTGGAGACATTGGCATTGGCACACAGAGAGAGGGGGGATAATGGTGAAAGAGTGGAATTGA
>NC_140182.1:81877420-81882420 GCF_963971535.1 Notolepis coatsorum | reverse complement strand
ATGGTCTTCTCAGTTGACTTAGTCAGATGAGAAATAAACGTGCAGTCCAGACCAGTGATGCCAGTAACGCGTTACTAAGTAACGCGTTATTGTATTCTGATTACTTTTCCCCGAAAATAGTAATCTAACGCGTTAATCTTTAAAAGCCAGTAATCTGATTGCAGTTACTTGTCCAAGTGGCTGTGCATTACTATTTCGTTACTATCTCATCATAAATTCATAATGCAGGCGGAATGCAGTATTTTATTTCGTTTTCGACAGTCAAAAATACATTTTGAGCTGTTTTTCTTATTTGGGAGTGACGTGGTGTGGCAGTGAAAGGGTTAAATACAAGAATGTGTCCCGCGGCGTGACTGGTCCCTCTGTCTGTGAGTGACTCTGCTTTGGTCCAATCACATTCCCCATACACAGTCTGCGAATCAGAGGCAGAGTAGGGCGGGTCTTCACAGCACGTCATGTGACATATGCGCCAATCGTGTGACAGCAGGGCTCCGTCGTCGGAGAATTCCACCCCAAAACACTTGGCAAAATTAAAAGTGAAACCGCAAGATGACTTTTGCGGTTTCTGTTCAGAATTCCACCCCAAAACGCTCGTCTAAACGTAGCCTCAGTCACTACTTCACGGCGGAGGAAACAAAATACTGTCTACCGCTAAAAACAGCACATCCAATTGCATTGAAAGCATCTGGAATCACAACACTAGCCGACGCTTCGACTAGGTACAGGAGGGTTGATGGTGGCAGAGCAAAAGCTCTTATTTGCCAGATTTACAGTTAATTTACATGTTAAAGAGAGACTGATTGTATGTTTATAGAGAGACATTTATAAAAACAATTTAATAGTTACAGTTGATATAATTGAATAGTTCAGCCTGCATTTGTTAGATGTGATACACTGGTTTTGTAAAACCACTGGCTGGCTGCTCTAATGCTGTGAGCATCATGCTTTACCATACTTGATGGTACAGAAGCTGAAGCACTAGTTTAACAATTTACGTTATGTGCAGAGAAACAAGTTAAAAACAAGTTATGCACTTTCAATAAAGCGTTTAAAAAAAAACTGTTGGGGGAACGACGACGACTTCGTAACCTAGTTACTTTCAAAGTAACTAAGTTACTCTGATAATCAAGTAATCAGTAAAGTAACTTAGATTACTTTTTAAAGGAGTAATCAGTAATCAGTAATCAGATTACTTTTACAAGTAATCTGTGGCATCACTGGTCCAGACAAAAGGAACTATATTTCAACTCAACTGATTTATTTGCCAAAGGGTCAAGGGTGGATAAGGCATCAGTTGCACACAGGAATTAATTCAGCATAATACATGATTGTACAGAAGGTTTGATGAGGTTAATCAAAATAGCCCATTCACAGTGGCTCTTCACATCAAAGACAAGTTTGCACATAAAAGAAGTCATGTTTATCAATGGAATAGAGAATAGTCTGAGCATTTCACATGAGTAAACAACAGATCGGAATCTGTACATGTTACTTTAACCAACAATAATGGGTCCATGATTTTACTCACATGAAACGGCACATTTCTCTGGTGGTGTGGTGGGAGGCTCAGCCGGACCCCCCCTGGGGATGGGTAGGTGGGCTGGCCTGCCAACTAACTGTTCTGCTCTCATACTTATAGGCTTAAATGACCTCTCTTATTTTTAAACCGGTTGAACCAATCACAAGTACTGGTCTTCTTTCAGTAAACAGAAGGGGGGGCCGCCGGTGGCCCCCGTCGGTGTCTTCTTGTTGGGGCTGGCCCCAACAGGTCCTTGTCCTCGTGTGGGGGTTGGTGTCGATGGCCCCCTCCTTTGGGCTGTGTTTTCTCATGTTTGGACAGAGGGGGGGCCTGCCTGTGGCCCCCGTCGGTGTCTCCTCTGAATGCATCAACATTCCTTCATGTACCATTTTTGATTTTCCAATCTATATGGTTTGTGTAATGACCTATAGACCTCTCATATCATCCCAGTACAGTCATTGCCTCTAGGCTGATACCAGACATCATATAGGAGACCACACCAACCTTTATTTACCAGATCATATTACTGTGATAATTATATACCAGGATTTTATAACACTATTACTTTCATACTCGGGTGACATTCTAAATGGTATTCTTCTTTGTAAGTTACCTTCTACATTGATATAGTTAATGTAATAAGTAATACCAGATTTCCTATATAAAGTATACTGACTTAATAGTTCCTTGGATGTGTCTGAATTATATTTAGCCTTCTGCTAGTTAGGCCATGGTTAGACTAGTGTATTCCTGGCGTTTTTTTATACGTTTTTGACGATGTTTGATGTCCCTATTACACAGAAATGCGTTTTTTGGCGTTTTTTTGTGGATACGGCTGAAACGCAAAATTGTGTTTGCGATTTGGAGATACGCAAAAAAAACGAATCGACAACAGCGTGTAGTCAGCACGGAGCCGTTGTTGCGAAAACGCCCATGCGCAGTAGATACCATCTGCGTGCCCTTCCGGTGACAAGTGTGTGTGTTTGGGACATAGCTCCGTGTCCCAAATAGCTTCAGCTACCATGTGTTGTCAAGTTATTGTAAGGACCCCAGTCCAAGCTACAACAGTCTGCATTCCCTTAACAATTGTTTGTATTGAGCCGTATTGTATTGTACCCATATGCAATATGTTAAATAAAGTTTACATCCATTCATTCTGCTAGCATTACCGATTGCATGAGCAGCTGGCTAACGTGAGCTATCAGGATTCAGACCCTGTTAGCTCAGAGCTCCTCTTTCAACTTAACAAGCATTAAACAAAATGGCCCAGTCATCTATTCACCTTTGTTTAATACACACAGCGTTGTCTCTAATGTTATCTAACTACTGATAGCTCGCGATATCATCAGTTTTGGTGCTGGCTAAGTAGCGTGAGCTAACGTTAGCTTCTAGCCACAATGCTATATTGTTATAATGGCATACTCCATTGACGTTAGCATGCAGCTAACAATGCTACCGGTCGTTTTTTAGACTAAACTATCCGCTCTTGGTGGTCACTTGTGTTGATGTTAGTTTTGTTTCATCAACAAATGACAGGCAGAACACACAGTGAATGTATCCGTTTTGTTTATTGCACTTTTATTAGGCTTTGCTGAAAAAGAATTGCTGCATTGAGTAAATAGGCAAGATGGTGGCGCGGCATAGGCGCCTGCCTTATTGACATTTTCTTTGCTGGAGCTTCCAGGAAGTGTATTGGCACATTCGTTCTGATTGGTTGAAATTGCCTTCATGTTTGCCACCTACTGCCACCTACTGCTTTGGCAGTGTACTACATCAGTGTGCTCGGGTGACAAAAACGGAAAAAAAAACGAAAGTGTGACTCGAGGCGCACGACGTCGCGGCGATACGCATATGACGACGATACGAAAATGATACGAAAGGTGTAACCGACACCTTAGAGTGAGCCACCGTTTCCTGTGGGGTGCGACTTATTTACATAGTCTTTGTTGTTCCCTGATTACATTAGTGTGGGGCTTTTTACGACCTGCAACTGTTCCCTACATATCGTTTGGGTAAGCAGTCATGAGAAGGGGTTCGTTTGGAATGTCTGTTTCTCCTACATTATTAATTTTTCACACATATTAGTTATGAAATTCAATGTCAAATATCACCACAATATTCACGTGGTGTTCAGCGTCGATGTGATTGAGAGTTAAAGGGGAACTATCTTATAAATGGCCTTTTTGAGTGTTTAGCATTGTTTCCTAGCTATGTGAACTTATATTAATATGATCTATGTCTCTAATTCTCATATTGGCGCATTCTTCCAATTCTCCTCTCACAATATTCACCCTCACTGAACTGAGTCATTTGAAAATGTGATGATTTGTGATGTCAGAAAGACACCGCTGCATGTTAATGTGGCTGTGTGGCATCAGGCTCATGATGAGCTGCACACAGTGGTTGGAGCCCAGGCTCAAAACGGCTCGAGATCTTGAGGTACAAAAATGCTGTGTTTGAGGACTTGATTAGAAATACAAAACAATGAATAAAAAAATATATATATATTACAGAGGTGTTCCATAGACTCACAGGAATTGTGTAAAAGTGCCCAAATAGTGTAAGAAATAGTAAAATAGTTCACCTTTAATAAAGCTTAAGCAGCACATTACTGTCTGCCATATATAGATTCCACGGGGATGCCGTATGCAAAAGCCTACATCTCCCACCAAGCGTCAAAGGGAGAGTATTTAGATGCTGCTGAGTGTAATGGTAATTAGATGCTGCTGAGTGTAAGGGTTATTCAATACACACGTTGAGAGTAGTTACAGTAGATGCTGCTGAGTGTAATGGTTATTCCATATTCACATTGAGAGTGATTATGCTGCTGGGTGTAATGGTTATTCCATATTCACATTGAGAGTGATTATGCTGCTGGGTGTAATGGTTATTCCATATTCACATTGAGAGTGATTATATGCTGCTGGGTGTAATGGTTATTCAATATTCACATTAATGGGAGGTACAAAAACCCTTTCATCTTGAGTGAAACGTTACCCAATGAATTTGGATACAATCATTTGTAGGGATGCTCGATATTGGCTTTTTTACCGATACCGATATACCGATATTGTCCAACTCTTAATTTCCGATACCGATATCAACCGATATCAACCGATACCGATATATGCAGGGTTTCCCCCCCCCCCCAATTTTTTTTTATAATTTCAGGTAATTAACATTACATATCTCTTGTTGTGGAATTAACACAACAGTATGCATACTTTTGACAATAAATAAAATCAGAATTTGTTCTTACTTGCTTGCCTGGGTAAATAAAGGTTATAAAAATATATATATATTTTTTTCTTTTTTTTTTGAAAACCGATACCAATATTTTCCGATATCACATTTTAATGCCGATATCGGCCGATAATATCGGACATCCCTAATAATTTGTGCTATGACTTTTCTATATTCTGTTCTTGACATGCTCAATTGTTCCCCCCAGTGGATTAACTCAATGCCTCTGTTTCAACGT
>NC_140182.1:81849920-81874920 GCF_963971535.1 Notolepis coatsorum | reverse complement strand
GTGTGTGTGTGTGTGTGTGTGTGTGTGTGTGTGTGTGTGTGTGTGTGTGTGTGTGTGTGCGTGCGTGCGTGCGATATTTAGCATGCCGCTATACAAACTATTGGAGTGAGGTGAACAGACTGAAAACATTATCTTATTAGATAAAACAGAGTGAGGTGAACAGACTGAAAACATTATCTTATTAGATAAAACGTAAGGTTATGTATATAACCAAGTTCTGTGAGTTATGGTGCGCTCAGCACCAGTTGCATAATATCTCGCTTCAGTGGATATGCACTGAATAAAAAATTCCACCATGTACCTTTACATCCCAGCATTCGTCTGACCACACCCCCATCCGCTTACCTTCATAAGCAGGGGTGGGGCCACACACTCATCTCCTTCCCAACAAATTTCACCACAATGAAAAATCAAGGGCCGCAGCGGCGTCCTGGTGCTGAGCGCACCATAACTCACAGAACTTGGTTATATACATAACCTTACGTTCTGTTTCGTTATGGCTTCGCTCAGCACCAGTTGCATAACAGGAGCTGAGCGGGAGCCATAGCCCGACAAATACACCCCGCTTAGGCCCCCCACAACCATCAGACCGGGGAGGACCGAGCCCCCCGACCCTCCCTAATGGAGGACACCCCCCCTATTGGAGGCTTACGGGAGGGAGACGGATCCGACCGTGCGAAGAGGAACTCAAGCAACTCAACGCACAGGGTGAGCAGACCGTGGCTTGACCCAAAGACTACACACACGCACAACCCGCATGCCACCCGGGAACGAACGGAAGGAACAACCTCGTTACTGCCCCCAAAATCACCGGGGTCAAGAGCAACCCAACCCCGTGGCAAGGCTGTAGCAGCGGAGCGCGAAGGAAGACCCAGACCCACCGAAGGGACTGGATCCCCTGGAAAAAGGGGGCCCGGAGAGGTCAATGACGCCAAGCATCAAGACCCCACCAGGCGGTCACGTAGTGACACCGCCCCCCACATCGCCAGCGTATTCGGATAAGGGCCCCTCCAAGAGCGGGCCCTTTCCCCCCAATAGCACACCGCCTGGCACACTGACTCTGAAACACAGGCAGTCAGCATGGCCGTAAGCACTCAAAAAGGTTAACCAACGGAAGCAGGCAGCGCACCGGGGAAACCAGGCAGCAGGCTGTAACCTGAGCCTGGAGCACTGCGGACGAGACAGGCGCCAAAGGAGTCAGCTGAAAACAGCCCCCCCGGCGGAAGGGGCGTATGCTGGCGTTGTTGATCACCATGACAAAGCCTCCATTAAAAAAAAACCACCCAGAGGGGTCGAGGCAGAGAAGGCTGACATGATTGGCAGACGTCATGAACGTGCAGGGGCACACTCAACCGGGTAACCCGGGAGTTGACTCTGCTCCAACATACCAGGGAATCAACCACCCTCTCGGTACAGACGGTGGTTGTTCCTATAACCCCTCAAGAAAAAACTCCAAAACACACCTGCAGGTATACACCGGCTATACCGCAGTACAAGTGTTTCAGTTTTCAAAAAAGGGTTATCCCAGGCCTACGGTATCAACAAAACTTTACTTTGGACCGGGCCCGGCGGCACGGGAAGCACAGGGTTACCAGAGGAGGTCCAAGACCACCCCAACAGCCCCCTCTTTGCCACGCGTGAGAGAGGAGCGAAAATAATGGAGAACCAGCCCTAAGCACACCGCACTTGGTATTCCCAGGCGGTCTCCCAACCAAGTACTAACCAGGACCGAACCTGCTTAGCTTCCGAGATCGGACGAGATCGGGCGTGTACAGGTTGGTATGGCCGTAAGCCATTACGATAGTGCAGAGTACAACATGTACCCAACAAAGGGTCTCCATAACGCCTAACCCTGTGACACCCGGACCGACCCGGCATTTTTCCCCCTGAAAAAAGCACAAGTCCCTCAGGGTACCAGAACAGCAGATCTGCATCCCCGGCTGACAACGGGTTAACTGACCTGGACCAGCGTGACCAGACCAGTCCCGTGTCCTAACCACGCCTACATGCCCACTCCAGGAGAGGGGGTAGGTATGCATGTCGATCTAAAACATGAAAAGAGGGCGCCACCCAGACGGTCCCATTTGAACCGTGCTCAGTGGCCCACCCCAAGGGCGTGAGACCCCTCTACCTATGTTCTGATCTATTCCGTTAACATCCCCCAGATATGAACGAGAATTCATCAAGACAACCTAGTAAACTGGCGCTCGGAAGAGACAAAACTCCATCCCAGTTGCCCTATAAAAACGCTGTTTTAACAAGCAACCAAGGCGCACTTAGCCCCTGCGTGATTCTTTAACAGAAACACACCGAGCCAGCACTATGTATGCGTCGAGACCCAAACACATCAATGGATAGTCTAGCAAGACACCAAACATTGTTCGTCCAAGTCGCCTGGGAGAACGACACGGAGCCGTCGTGCTTCATGTACCTTCCTCTTTTTATTCAAAAAAGAAAGAAACACAGACTGACATGAATCCCACGTGACGCAGCTGAGGGTAATTTTGTTTTAGATTTTTACATCCCACCACCCTCGCCATAGGGAGGAGACGGAAATCCCCAGAGAGACTTCCCACGCGAGCTGTATAGATTGAAAAGAATATATTGCAACATTGAGCTATGTAATATTTGGGTTAGGGCTCTCCGAGGAGGAGGCACTGAACCAATACACAATCAATAATCGAATTGAATCGAATACACACACAATAGAGCAGAACTCCTTTTTGAAGTTCTACTCACCTTGACAATCTGAGGAGGAGGCTCTGAACTCTGAGGAGGCTCCCTCACAGGGAAGGAGAGTCCGAACTCACAGAAGGCCCGAGGAGGAGCTTCGTGAGGAGGAGCTCTGACAACTCCCTGAAACAGATCCATAACATGGACCTGAACAACTCACGGAAGTCTTACCAACAGAGACGCGCACAGTGACGTACTCTATGGCGGGGGCATTTCTGCGGTGCACACGCCCAATCTTCCAGGGCGTGGGACCAGGAAACTCCCCCCCCCCCCCCCTCTTACCCTGTAACGTGCCGAACAGCAATGTGACAGGAACCTTGAAGGACAGGAGGTTTTAACCCCTAACCAATCAGAAAATGGGAGGAAAGGATTACCAGTTCACCCCTTTACGACCCCACACCTATGATAGGATGTAATGACAAATAGAGCATGACACAGTCATATTCTCCTACATGAAGTATCTAACAGCTTCACATAGCTCATGCGCTAACCTGCTATCTGATTTTTACTAAGGAAAAAACACAGAATAGAGAGGGCCCCCTTTAAGAGCCCCGGTACCAGACTTACACATGTGCTTCTGTGGCCAACCTAACCCAGTTGTAGATCACAAGACACACACAACCCTTTATCACAAAAAAAATGGCAAAGTACACTCTCTACAGAGGAACGCCGTTTTTCATAACAGGAGAATACAGAATCCTCGATTATGTATTGGCCACAGGCCTTGCTAAGCACACACGATAAGTGACCAAACAACCTTTTCTTTAGGAAAATATAGTTTCTCAAGCAGTTAGCACAACCCCAGCAATCAAGCTGAGGGTTACATCGTATCCCCACAAACACAGTGACACAATATATTGTAACAACATGTCTGAGAGGAGGGTGGGGAAGCCCCAGGGAACCGGGGGGATCACCCCTCCTTCCTTACCCTTGATACGACCAAGTTGAACAGGTAACCCTGTTAATATGTGAACACACTGTTCATTGTCATTACAGGCTGAGAAAGGAATTCATTCCTCAATCATATGTCACTAAGCATAGCTTTATAGGTTAATTAACCCTGGCTGTACCAGGGCAGAGAAGGAGGCCCTCCACAGAGTGGTCAAGGCTGCGAGGAGGATCACTGGAGCTAGCCTCCCAGATATCTCCACAGTCTTTACCTCCCGCTGCCTACGGCGTATAAATAACATCCTACAGGACCAGTACCACCCAGCAAACCATCTCTTTCAACTGCTGCCCTCTGGTCGAAGGTACAGATCCATCCAGTCCGGAACCAGCAGACTGACCAACAGCCTCTACCCACGGGCTGTCAGGCTGCTCAACGACGAACATCAACTTGCCCCCCCCTGCATCCCACCCCCGGTGACATAACTCCCACTCCCACATTACAACAATAACTGTGAACCGGACTTGCATTGCTGCACTATACAATACTTCATCCTTTGCAAGTCAACGCCCCCCCCCCCCCCTCCTTCCATCAACTCACTGGACTGAAATATTTATATTTATTAATTTATTTGCACAAGCACTAAATGCACTTGGGACAATGATGGTATGTTATATATTGGGACATTGGGACATTGATACTTTATTACTTATTACTATATTACTACTATTATTGACATTATTATTTTGCACATGTTATATCTTATGTTGTATGCCAGTGGTGGTGATGTTCCTAACAAATTTCGTTGTACCAACAATGACAAATAAAGATCTATTCTATTCTATTCTATAGGTTAATTAACCCCCTTAGTTGTGAGTTCACGTTATATGAACACACATGTTCTCATCACAACTAACCAGATCATTTTTACACATGTAAAACAACAACCCGATTTCTATGGAGAGAGAAGCTATACCAGTGACAAGACAATTCACACACAACACGCGTCGTATCCTCAATGTATTGCAGCAACACACGTTTTGGAAAACATCGTTATTACAAAACATTTAGAAGGGAAGGAAAGAAGAAGTATTTAAGGTCCGGTCGGGACCTTCCTACCCTGAACGCAGGCCAAGCGAACTGCAATCTGGCTAACGTGGGCACCGAAGTTGAACACAGCATCCCTGTGTTGACGACGATGGTAACATCGTTGCGCCACCCAGCCGCTACGTTTCTCAATGTTTGACGCAGTCCTCGCTGGCAGGGCTCCGGTGTAGGTTTGACTAACATCCTCTGTCAAAGATGACGTCGTAGTCAGAGTGTTTAAGGCATGTTATAGTCATAGAAAACGTTCAACAGTGTAGTATTAAGCTAACTGCCGATCGACTGATAGCAACAAGCTAACGTTTACTAGCCTGGTAAACACAGCGAGCTAACGCCGCAGCTAACAGCTGACTGGCTAACACAGTAGGCCACAACTAGCACGCAAGCTAAGCAGCTATCACCTGAACTGTACACAACGACATAACAAGCCACACTTCAGACAGGCCGCTGTCCAAGTCCCTCCCCTAAGAGGGAAAAGAAAAAGAATGTCAGAACACAGTTGTCAACGGTGATCCAGACATACAGCGGGGCCCTTTGAGCATGGAACTTCCGATAAAGAAGATCCTATGCCCACTTTTCCTCGTTAGGGTATACTTTCATTTGTATATGAAAGATGGGGCCTGCACGGGACAGAGAAGCATCCGCTCGAGACTCCTGGGATCACCAGGACCTGGTCGCGGCCCACTAGGTTGACCATCATGGGCGTCAGACCAAGATCCTCCGACCGCCGTTTAAGCCGAGCAGAGGACCCTAGCCTGGAGTCGGCGTTTCGTAAATTGTCAGTTAACCCCCACAGCATCAACAACAACCAGAGCTCGCAAGCAAAACAGTACGTACCCCATCCTGGAAACAACCGCTTCTCACAACAGTCGTTGTTTCCCACAGTCCAGCTGTGTGGCCGGAGGGCAACCCCATCCAGCCGCAACAAGGAGGACTATAGCTGGGGAGCATGTCAGTGGCGTGAGCTCCCAATACGAAAAGCCGTTTGAAGGTCAGAAATCATTTTCCAGACACTCCAATAATGAAGACAATATCGCCGTATTTTCTCGAAAATAGTGAGAGAGAAAATAAAGATATGATGTCAACGTATCTCCTTGTTCTTCTGTTTTCCTTTCCTCAGACTAAATATTTTTCTCCACGTCAAGTGGGCATATAGCAGGCACTTCCTTGTGGATGAAATTTGAGAAGGAGATGAGTGTGTGGCCCCACCCCTGCTTATGAAGGTAAGCGGATGGGGGTGTGGTCAGACGAATGCTGGGATGTAAAGGTACATGGTGGAATTTTTTATTCAGTGCATATCCACTGAAGCAAGATATTATGCAACTGGTGCTGAGCGAAGCCATAACGAAACAGAACAGTGAGGTGAACAGACTGAACACATATCTTATAAGATAAAACAGATGATGCATAATTATATGTATATTTGTATTGCAGATGTTTTCTGCTGAGGACATCATTTGCAGTTGAAAAGGGTAATAAATCTTGATATATCGCAATATTACAATACCGTGACTCTAGTATCGTGATAATACCAGCGACCGCGACCAGCGCTTGTGACCACATGTCTCCATCGTCATTTTCCAGATTTGTACAGATTGTGAAAGTACAGAATGTAAGCTTTCAAATGATGTGTCATACATTGAAATTTGAAAATATAAGTCTCAGAGCAGAAAGAAACGGATCAATTCCAATCTAAAGTTTGGCTGCATTTAACACCTTGGCAGTCAGGTACTAGGTGTGAACAATAGCTCTTAAATCCACCCCTAACTACTCCCCCTCTGGATTAGCTGAGCCACAAAGGGCCTACCCATGTGACTAAATTATCTTATTGTTATAGTCATAACTTGAATGGGAAAAGCTCTTGTATAGGTTTTCTTTTATCTGGCTTCTGCATCATGCATTATTACTATGCGGAAAGATACAATTTGGAGGGGGTGTAACTAGTGGCTAACGTACGCATGTAACCATGTCAGCAGCCACAGTTATTATTCTGAAGTGCATTTGGACAGTGATGGTTGCTCGTCGTTGCAACAAGACATTTTAGCCGGCTAGCAGTGGTCCAAACAATTTTATGGAGGTTAGCTATTGTCTGACATTAGCTACCGTTATGCAAGTCGGTGACGTCAGCATTTAACGTAAACAAACATGGCGGCGCACTGGTTGATAAATGCTACACGAAGGGACATAACAAATAGTTTTTTCTTAGAAACGGCTTATTTTTATAACGTGATTTTTTCTGTGGTTTATCTAAATACTAATTTGATGCTATGATTATGTTTATATCGCCATTCAGCATCTCCTCTTTAAGGTTAGGGTTTTGGGCGATCAGAAATGTATGTCTTGGTAGTCATGCAAGCATCCTGGGTTTGTTCCCCAGCAGGGGAACTCAAACATTTTCTGAAAACGTTCAAAGTAAAAAAAAATTGAATATGTAATATATGTACTTATTTGTAAATACGTCAATATATCACCTATTTGTAATGTCATTGTACATTTTGTAATTACGTCGATATATTACTTATGGCTATAACATAACATACAATAATGTACCTTTTACCTGTGGTTGATCTTTTTTAATTTTTTTAATAAATTTTTTTTTAACTATTTTCTTTTTTGAACAAACATTTTGTATCCACTTTTTCTCCTCTTTTTAAAATTTTCTCCCATCCCAATTCCACTGTGCCAATTCTTCCCTCCCCTGTCTTGAACGTTGCTCGCATATGCCCCCCACTGGCCGGTTGTAGGGAGGATAGAAGCCTTGCATCACGTGACCCCTCCGATACACGAGGAGGCAGCCTGTCATCTTTTCACCTGCCAGCGGACTCTCATTGGCGAGGTGTAACGTGTGGGAGGCTCACACTACCCACGCCATTTCCTGTCTCTGCTGTGCAGGCGTCGCTGTCCACAACGTCCAGATTACCACCCATCGACTTCCACCCGCTAACTCTGCCAATTGAGTTAGTATGATGGCTGGCCCAAGCCGGAGGCAACGCCGACAGCCGGAGTCGAACCCGGTGTCTCTTGCGTTGGTGACGAACGCAATGTCCGCTGCGCCACCCAGCTGCCTTCCTGTGGTTGATCTAAGTACTTACTTTATATATTCTAAGCAAAATCGAGCTGTGAAGGGGTGTCACATGACACCCTCAAGGGTAAAGTTACTGGACCAGGTGGCCTGTGGTGTATCCTGGAGATCTCACTGTGGAAAAGGCACTGGAAATCTGGAGAGCCAATGCACACAGGAACAGAAAAGCTCAAGAAAAGAGTAACACGTCCTCCAAGCTGCCCCTGCCTCTCCCAGGCCGGCCTTCACACGTCCTCCAAGCTGCCCCTGCCTCTGCCAGGCCGGCCTTCACACGTCCTCCAAGCTGCCCCTACCTCTCCCAGGCCGGCCTTCACACGTCCTCCAAGCTGCCCCTACCTCTCCCAGGCCAGCCTTCACACGTCCTCCAAGCTGCCCATGCCTCTCCCAGGCCGGCCTTCACACGTCCTCCAAGCTGCCCCTGCCTCTCCCAGGCCGGCCTTCACACGTCCTCCAAGCTGCCCCTGCCTCTGCCAGGCCGGCCTTCACATGCCTGTCTGCAACCACAGCTGGGCATCCAGGGTCGGCCTTTAAACTTGACAACATAAACATTCTAAATGGACCTGTGTTTATTCCCTGTTGCAATGCTTGCTCATGCAATAACTGGACTGGAAATACATTTAGGTCCAAACTGTTCCCTAGCAACGGAATTCCAGTGAAACCGCCAATTCAGTCACCAAAAGAAAACTCACTAAAGTGTGTCTTAATCTGTGTGTACATCTGTGTGTGTGTGTGTGTGTGTGTGTGTGTGTGTGTGTGTGTGTGTGTGTGTGTGTGTGTGTGTGTGTGTGTGTGTGTGTGTGTGTGTGTGTGTGTGTGTGTGTGTGTGTGTGTCTGTCTGTTTGTGTGTGTGTGTGTGTGTGTGTGTGTGTCTGTCTTTGTGTCTGTATATGTGTGTGTATGTGAGCACATGATATGATGTGTCTGTGTATCTGTGTGCATATGTGTGTGTGGGTGTGTGTGTGTGTGTCTACTTTTATCTGTGCACACAGGACATGATGTGTCTGTGTACCTCACCTGTGTGTGTGTGTGTGTGTGTGTGTGTGTGTGTGTGTGTGTGTGTGTGTGTGTGTGTGTGTGTGTGTGTATCCCTCTCTCTTCTCTCTCTCTCTCTCTCTCTCTCTCTCTCTCTCTCTCTCTCTCTCTCTCTCTCTCTCTCTCTCTCTCTCTCAATCTCTCTCTCTCTCTCTCTAGAGATAGGGAGCAGCATACTAGGGAGTAGCGTGCTATGTTTGTATTTGTGTCGGTCTTCGATACAGTCTTAACGTGGCACCACAGCCTAGCCTGTGTGGTCTGACTGACTAATGTCTTGCTGGACGATAAGGTTCCCAGTGAGGGCTTACAGGGTGTGGGACAGCGGCCACCTCGCGCCGCAGCACCGCTGCTGTTCTTGGCTATCCGTGACCCATTCCCAGGAACTGACTTTGGATCTGGATCCTCCGCTCCGGGAAGAGAGGGGGACGACGACATGTTCTTCAGAACTCAGCATCTCTAGGGTGGCTTAGCTCATCCACAGCTGTTTACATCACCAACACACTCGTGTGCAATATACATACTGGTAGACACACACATAAATACACACACGTGAGCATGTGCACACACACACACACACACACACACCAAGCTAATAGAGGCATCAATACATCTGACACAGAGACACTCAAATACACGCTAGCTAGTGGAAAACTCCCAGAAACAAGTGGCCCTGCGAGCTCCCATAGAAAACACACATGTTGTATCAATCGTATTATCAGGGCTTGGGTTCCTCCTCTCTCCTCGGCTCCGCTCAGGTTGGGGCCACATGTGCGTTGGTAGAGCTTTGAACCTGCAAGGGATTAAGTGTCTCTGTCTGGCTGGATTTATCTGAAGACGGGGCACAGCGCTGGGGCATCTGACCCGGTCTGTTCCTCTGTCTCTGTCTCTGTCTCCTCTGGTCTCAGACCACGGCCAACTATCTGATGCGCATCAGATACCAGGACCTGAGAGGCCGTGTCCCACCCTCCTGGCACATAATTCAGGTTTCCAGGTTTAGGCAAAAAAAAAGATGAACAGACGGACACCACTTCCTCACTGCTGAAACTTTAATGGCGCTTCTCCACTACCTTACCATGCCAGAATCCACGCTCCCGCTTCATTTTGCTCTCTCCACTGCCAACTGAGCCGTGCCGGGCCGTGCTTACCCGTGCTTACCCATGCTGATTTTAGCTACTGCTCTGGGGTAGGTATCATAGGTACTATCCGAGCTGTAATGCGATACGGCAGACAGTTGAATGGCCACTGGAAATCGTCGCGGAAATGTTGTCCCGTGTTCATAGTATGAGCCCCGAGTCAACCTGGTAATGTAGTTGAAATATCTATGCATTCGAAAAAATTGTCCCAGCGAATCTCTTAGTTAGTTAGAGTATTGTGCTGTCAGAACAGTCTGGTAAATGGTAAATGGCTGCATTTATATAGCGCCTTTATCCAAAGCGCTTTACAATTTGTTCCTCACATTTTACCCATTCACTCACACATTCACACACCGACGGCAGAGGCAACCATGAAAGGTGCCAATCTGCTCATCGGGAGCAGTTAGGGGTTAAGTGTCTTCCTCAAGGACACTTCGACACGCTGCCCGGGAGGAGCGGGAATCGAACCAGGAACCTCCGGATTACCAGACAACTCAAAGTCAAAGATTTTATTTGCCATGTATGGACGAATCCACATTGGAATACAGGTACAGAGCAAACACTGTGTGTCTACAACTAATCCAATACAGGAGCAGAGTAGAGACAGTACAGGAAAAATATGTAAAAACACAGACAGTATAAAAGGACAAATGCTAAAATTTATATCAACATCCCCTAAAAGTGCATATCATAGTTAAGTGCATAGTGCATAGAGGCACACATTTCAGTAAAAGTGCATATAATCAAAGTGCATGATGCACAGACACACAAAAACAGCACATTGCACAAACCTGACTAATAACACTAATAAACACACCGAAACAAAATAGGATAAAATACAAAACTAGCCTTTGGAGTCATTCAGGCTGCGCACAGCACTGGGGAAGAAGCTCTTAGTAAACCGAGAGGTAGAGCATGTGATGGAGCGGTAATGTCTGCCCGAGGGGAGGGGGACAAAGAGGCCTGCGGCTGGGTGACCAGAGGGGTCGTTGATAATGCCAGAGGCACGGGAAAGCAGCCTGGCACCATAGATCTCTTCTAGAGCTGGCAGGCTAAACCCGATTGTCTTGCGTGCGAGACGCACAATTCTATTCAGAGATTTCTTCTCCTGGTCTGTGATGTTACCAAACCCTATAGTACAGGAGGAAGTAAGAACGCTCTCGATCACACAGCGATAGAAGTTGTGTAGAATCACCCTGTTATTTGTGAACTCTTTTAGTTTCCTGAGAAAGAAAAGACGTTGCTGGGACTTTTTAACAATGGTTCTGGTATTGGAGTGCCAGCTCAGGTCATTTGAAATAGTGACCCCAAGAAATTTAAAACTGCTCACCATCTCTACCTCTGAGCCATTTATGGTAATGTGGAGATGGGATACCTTGCTACGTCTAAAATCGATGACTAGCTCCTTCGTTTTGGAAGCATTCAGGATGAGGTTATTGGTCTCACTCCACCTAACTAGGTTCTGCACCTCTGATCTGTAAAATGACTCGTCATTTGAGTTTATACGCCCAATGACCGTGGTATCATCAGTATACTTTACTATCAGATTGTTATCATAGGCAGTACAGTCATGAGTGCAGAGAGAGAACAGTAAAGGGCTGATAATGCAGCCTTGTGAAGAACCAGTACTTAAAACAAGTTCATCAGACATATTGTTTCCAATCCTGACTCTTTGCGGTCTCAAAATTTAAAAGCTAAGAATCCATTCACAGATAGCGTCGCATAGACCCAGACACTGAAGTTTGTGGATCAGATTAGATGGAATAAGCGTATTAAAAGCAGAGCTATAATCGATAAAAAGCATTCTAACATAGGAGTTTTTCTTATCTAAGTGTGCATACACAGGATTAAGAGATAAGGAAATAGCATCATCTACTGATCTATTTTTCTTGTAGGCGAACTGCCAGGGATCAAGACAGGTAGGAATCTGACCTTTTATATAATTCAGCACTAGACGCTCTAAACATTTCATTAAAACTGAGGTTAGAGCAATAGGTCTGTAATCATTAAGACAAGTCACAGGTGATTTCTTGGGAACCGGAATGATTGTAGATTCCTTGAAGCTCCTTGGAACAAGGCGGTGCTCCAGGGACATATTAAAAAGGTATGTGAGCACAAGGGCAAGCTGCACAGAGCAGAGTCTGACGGCCCTGGGAGGAATGCCGTCCGGGCCAGTGACCTACCGAGCCACTGTCGCCCCCCAGTCTCATGTTTTTTTCTACTTTTTCTCCCATTTTCTATTTTCTCCCATCCCAATTTCGTATTGTCCAATTCTACCCTCCCCTGTCTCGAACGCTGTTTGGCCATGCCTCCCACAAGCCGGCTGTAATGTGGACGAAGCCATACATTGCACGAGTCCCCTCCGGTACTCGAGGTAGCAGCCGTCGCATCTTTTCACCTGCACAGCGCGATCTTTCAGCGTCGGGGGTCTGCGCTTTGGAGGGACGCCGCCCCCGTCGCTTCTTGATTCTACTGCGCAGGCGCACCAACCAACCTGTAGGAGTTGCTGTCCACAACGTCCGATCCCCACCCATCAGCTTCCCACCCCCTAATACTGCCAAATGTATTAGTATGAACGACCAGCAAAGCTGAATGCAATGCGGAGAGCTGGGCTCGAACCCAGCGTCTCCTGCATTGGTGGTGAGCGCCTTGCCCACTGCACCACCTAGCCGCCTCCCCAGTCTCATGTTTGTAGGTTAAGTATTTAATGTTATTAACCAGCAAATGCTTATGTGAAACCTGTATCATGAAGTTGATCAATCTAGTGATCTATGCACAAAAAAGAAGATCTTTCTTCCAGCGAATAAGTTAAGCAGTGTTGTGTTTATAGGTGAAGTTATTTTGAATGTTCAAAGTACAGTACATAGACTGATCAAATATAACAGAGATTTCTAAGATTAAACTGTACAGCTGAAGAAAGGGACCCAATACACTGAGCAACCTTGGAAGCTATGCTCTTTGAAGCAATGATATAGTTGTAAAA
Organism: Notolepis coatsorum; assembly: GCF_963971535.1. NCBI lineage: Eukaryota > Metazoa > Chordata > Actinopteri > Aulopiformes > Paralepididae > Notolepis > Notolepis coatsorum. The sequence continues at coordinate 81,861,967 of NC_140182.1, read as the reverse complement.
GGTTGTTAGCCACCCAGTCCTTAATGGCAATCAAACAATTGTGCAAAACAGATATTTTGTCAGTCTTATCAGGCTTAAAAAATAAATACAGCTGAAGATCATCACCATAACAGTGATTTGAGATACATTTAAATGTTAAATATGACATAAGGGAAGCATATACAAGGCAAATAATATAGGATCCAAGACAGAACCCTGAGGCACACCACAGGAAAGAGCAGCAGTTTCAAACATGTAAGGACCAAGCGACACAGGAAAACTCCAGTCCAGGACGCTCCAAGAGATGTTCACCCACTGTTTAAGTCAGGATGCTGTGATCTACAGTATCAAAAGCTGTGCTAAGGTCCAGTGGCACCAAGACAGATCATTCACCCACATCAGAAGATGTCATTATGTCATTTGAGACTCTTAAGAAGAGCTGTTTCAGCGGAACACTTCTGACGGAAACCAGAGAGATCTTTATCTAAAATGGTGTGTGCCGGCGAGACAGCAGTGAGCTGTTTGCCAACGATTTTCTCAAAACATTTGTAAATAAAAGGCAGCTTAGACATAGGCATATAGCTTTTAGGAAGGGAAGGATCAAGGTTATTTTTTGTTTAAAATACGCTGACACACAACCAGATTGCAGGGTGCTATTTATAATAGAGACAAGGCATGGATCAATAGAGCCAAGTAAATCTTTAAGCACAGAGGTTGGTAGAATATCTACAGAGCTTGAGGAAGGTTTCATCATACTGGCCACCAGATCACAGAGGTTTTGCGGGAGACAGGAGAGAAACGGTCCAAAACTGATGGCCGAGTTGGATAGGCAGAAAAGGGAACAGAAAATAGGATGATGCTAGCCCCGACATCTTTAATCTATGATTCTAGCTTTGACATGTATAATCTATGATGCTAGCTAACCTTGACATCTATAATCTATGATGCTAGCCTTGACACCAAACAAGATGAGGCTGGAACGCAGCCACATTGCTTTCTCACTACACGCCTAGACGAAGGAGCACTAAAATGTGTGACCAGGCACAGATTGTCAGGAAAACTTCAAATTAGATTTGTTTTACATTATATGAAATTACAGGTTATTACCTTCAAAATAAGCCATCACTTGTACAAATCGGGTGGATACTTTTCAATCTATGTCTTATGAATCATACTGATACCACACTACTCATTCCTGAGCAACAGGGCTTCAAAGAGACCGAAGCCATTTCTCTTGATATGCAATGTAACCCCCCCCCCCCCCCCCCCCCTGACTTGACACCTTCAGTCTGAGAGCAGCAGTTAGGGTGCTTTCTCACTCACCATTCGGGTCCGTTCCGGTCCGTACCGGTCCGTACCGTCCTCATTCCGGGTTAGGGTGCGAACTTCCCCCCTCCCTCTCCCCCCTCTAGTTTGTGTACACACTTCAGTCTTGGTTCGCTCCGGGTTCTGTTTACGGTTTGCGTTTTGAGAGTGTACGCTTGCCGTAGGCGATGATGTCACGCTCGAAAATGTAAACAGGAAGAGTGTTAACGCGGCGGCGGAGACTGGATGCTGATATAAAATAAACAAATAACCAATAAATATGAAGTTATATTTGAACCTCTGTTGTCAAGCCTTGTCAATATAACCCACCCCCTTTTCTCACGAATGGATGGTGTTGTAGAATCCGCTTTTGAGCGTTTCCCAGGGCTAACGCTAAGCTAACGGCTAACGCTAGTTAGCTTAGCCTAGTACTAGTCTAGTATAGCCACTGTAGCACTTATTTTTCAGCAAATAACGTGCAATAAACAAAACGGATACATTCACTGTGTGTTCTGCCTCTCATTTGTTGATGAAACAAATCAACACAATTGAACACCAAAAGCGGAGTTTAGTCTCATCTGCGCCGATTTTGTTAGCTTACATGCTAACATGAATGGAATATGCCAGTATAACAGTATAGCATTGTGGCTAGCAGCTAACGTTAGCTCACGTTAGTTAGCCAGCCAGCACCTAACTGATGATATCGGGAGCTATCAGTAGCTAGATAACATTAGAGACACCACTGGTCTATAGAAATAAATGCATTCGAACAAGAAACCGATGTATAAACATAGCAATGGCAAACAAAATTGCCAGGCCTAATGCGAGCCAGGGAAGTGCTGTGCGTTGTAACGTGGCTTCATGTTTTCATCCACTGAGCTGTGAGGCTCCACATGCTTGTTTTTGGTTGAGGTCTGAACTCTCAAATTGCCCATAAATATAGTTTTTGTGGGTATTGTCCAGTTGTTGCTGTGTGGTTTTATCTGCCCAAAATTCAAGCAAGCATGAAAGCATTACAGTAACGACGTTGTGTGTGTCACGCCCCCCGCTCCCACTGGCCCGCACCCGAGACCACATATTTCATCGGTCTAGGTTCAGCGCCCCCGGGGACGAATCAGCGGGGGACGGGGACGGGGGGGAGTGTTCTCACTCAGACGGACACACCCTTTTCTGGTTCGACCCGCCGCTGATTCGACCCCGAATGGTGAGTGAGAAAGGCCCCTTAGTCTAATGACTTGTGATCCCATTCTATGCCATCAGGATGCGCAATGACTCTAGGCAACACTAACCCAACGGGATATTAAATGGCTTTGCTCCCCTTTGCGTAATTCACTCACATCTCAGGCTGTCATTGTTTTAGACACATGATCATAATAATTTTGCACATGGGTCTCCCGAACAATTTAAAACCAATTGTGAGTCGATTAGAGCTTCCTACGCTGAGATATGGTCACTTTTCCGCACTTAAGCTTACCGGTGAATGTTATGCGGTGCGCGAATAATACACACACACACACACACACACACACTTACGCTTATAGCAGGCTTAACTTACATATCAACATTATCTGGCAATCCTCAGTAAATACTATCAAAGTCCACTATCAAAGTTTCCAAAGACCAGAGATGGGACGAGCGCTCGCACACACACAGACACACACACATTTACGCTTATAGCAGACTTAATGATTTTAGAATATTTCAGCTAATTAAGTTGAATCAACTACCCAGTTCGTTTTATAAATGTAATGTTTGACTACTTGAGAGGGAGAGAGAGAGACAGACTCTGTTATGAGCCATTCAGTCTGAGGAGCGTGCGCTGGACTTAATCTATGTGCACTGCTTGTATGCCTGATTCAGATACAATTTAACACAAACGGTTCCAAAGATATTAATGTTTCACACCGCCAACAAAGTAGCCAACTGGGTTCATTGTCTCGGAATGGAAATGTGCTGTAATTTCTGCGGGTCTCCCTCCGTCTCCACACTTGAGACCTGAGTATTTAACCACACCCCTCCGAGCCTGCGAGGCAAATGTAGTTCTTTCCAGTGCATCGGAATACATACTGTCGGACAATCTAACAATAATTAACACATTTACAAGTCGTATTAAATTGAGCAAATAAGGAAACAGATAGAGGACATTTGAAAGCACTAGACATTGTGAATATCAAATGTTTTACCTATTTCTGAATGGCGCAACGTTTACGGCGATTCCGAAGAATCTCCCCTTGTGAGATATGGCGGCCTAGACCGTGCCGGGTCACATATGTCCCTGACTACATTTTAGGCGAGAAATACGATATGCAATCGCTGGGTCTTAATTAATATGGCGAATGCACGTTCGTTGGAGGGAAGGATGGACGACTTGAGAGCGAGGGTCCGATTCTAACGGGAGCTGAGAGACGTTAACATCATGTGTTTCACGGAGACATGGCTCAAGCCAGCGACGCCGGACAACAGCGTCTCTCCATCGGACAACTTCACCGTCCTGAGAGCAGATCGCACGGCAGCCTCTGGGAAGAGCATCGGAGGTGGGGTCTGCATCCTCACGAACAATCTCTGGGTTAATCCCAAAGAAGTACATGTCCTCTCAAGTTCATGCTCCCCAGATATGGAACATCTCTCAATCCTGTGCCGTCCGTTCCACCTACCCCGTGAGTTTACCGCGGTCATCATGTCCGTCGTATATATACCCCCACAGGCAAATACTGGCAAAGCGCTGGTGGAATTACACGACCACCTCAACAGACAACAGATCAAACATCCGGACGCCGCGATGATAGTGGCTGGTGATTTCAACCAGGCGAATCTGAAGAAAGTGATGCCGTCCTTTTTTCAGCACATCGCCTGCTCCACGAGGGGGAGGAACACACTCGACCATTGTTACACCCCGTTCAGAGCCGGCTACAAAGCTGTAGCGGCTCCGCCATTGATGGGTGCTGCAAGCGCGAGCGATCACGACTCCAATTTTTTTAATCCCTGCATACAAACAAAGATCACGTGACGCCATCGTGTCACGTGAGACAAAAAAGTGGTCTGACGAATCAGAGGCCACGCTCCAGGATGCGCTCACAGACACGGACTGGGATATGTTTCAAGGAAGCGCCAGTGACGTCAGCGAGTACGCTGATACCATTGTGAGCTACATAACAACAGTAGCTGACAGTATTGTCCTCACGAAAAAGGTGCGGGTTTTCCCAAACAAGAAACCTTGGGTGGACAGTACTATTAAAGCAGCCCTGAACTCTCGCACCACGGCTTATAACCTGGGCAGAGAGTCAGGAAATATGGAAGAGTACAAGGCTTCAGTCTACACCCTGCGCAAGGCTGTTAAACTTGCTAAGAGGACATATGCTGATAAACTGGAGACACAAATGGCACAAAACGACACAAGAGGCTTGTGGCGGGGACTGAAGACAATAACTGACTACAAAGTCAGCGCCCCCTCAATGGGGAGCGACGACGCCTCTCTCGCGGACAAACTCAACTCCTTCTACGCTCGGTTCGGTGTAGACAGTGTCGCCGCTAGCCCTCTGGCTAGTGACGTCACTGGCGCGCCGGCTGTTGTGGAGGGGGGGGGGGCGACCACAGGGGGGCGGGGGCGCTCTCTCGTTGTCGGAACACAGTGTGAGAAGAGCATTTATGCAGGTGAACACCAGGAAGGCTGCTGGCCCAGATGGTATAACAGGACGCATAATTAAGTCCTGTGCCAACCAGCTTGCCCCGGTGTTCACCGCCATATTTAATCAATCCCTGGCGGAGTCAGTGGTCCCTGCCTGCTTCAAGATGTCTACCATCATCCCTGTACCGAAGAAACCCTCCCCAACATGTCCAAATGACTACAGACCGGTGGCACTCACCTCTGTGGTCATGAAATGTTTCGAGAGGCTGGTCAAGGACCACATTTGTGCCTCCCTCCCCAGTGATATGGACCCTATGCAATTTGCATACAGGACAAACAGGTCCACTGACGACGCGGTCTCCCAGGTACTGCACAGCACTCTCTCCCACCTTGACCGTCAGAAGGGGGGCTATGTGAGACTGTTGTTCATTGACTACAGCTCAGCGTTCAACACCATAGTCCCCACCAGACTGGTGGACAAGCTGATTGAGCTGGGTCTGAGCTCCGCCCTGAGCGCCTGGGTACTGGACTTTCTGAGTGAAAGACCCCAGGCGGTCAGGGTGGGGGGTCAGACCTCCAACACCATCACCCTGAGCATCGGGTCCCCCCAGGGCTGTGTTCTAAGCCCCCTGCTGTACTCACTCTACACACACGATTGTGTGGCCAAGTTCAGCTCCAACTCCATATTGAAGTTCGCAGACGACACGGTGGTGGTGCGGCTGATCTCGGACAACGACGAGAAGGCCTACCGGGAGGAGGTTGAGGTACTGGAACGCTGGTGCCAGGACAACAGCCTGCTCCTGAACATTGGTAAAACCAAGGAGCTGATCATGGATTATAGGAGAGGACAGCAGGAGACACACACACCACTGATGATTAACAGGGCTACCGTGGACAGGGTGAGCAGCTTTAAGTACCTGGGGGTCCACATCTCAGAGGATCTGACATGGTCAACACACATAGACACAGTAGTAAAGAAAGCGAAGCAGCGCCTCTACCACCTGAGACAGTTAAGGAAGTTCAGAGTATCGGGGAAGATACTCCAGTCGTTCTACTCAGGAGCTGTAGAGAACATCTTGACCGGAAACATCACTGCCTGGTATGGAAACAGCACGGCACAGGACAAGAAGGCCCTACAGAGAGTGGTGCGCTCAGCCGAGCGTACCACGGGTATTGCGCTACCTCCCCTGCAGGTTCTATACAACAAGAGGTGCAAATCCAGAGCCTGCAGAATAATGAAAGACCCCCACCACCCCAATAACAGCCTGTTCCAGCTGCTGAGGTCAGGCAGATGCCTGCGAACCCCAGCTACTAGGACGGAGAGGCTTAGGCTCAGCTTCTTCCCCCAGGCCATCAGAGCCTTGAACAATGAACATTGAGTGCGACAGAACACTGAACTATCCACACACAAGCACACACAAGCACACACACGACACGCACGCTGTGCACGCTCACACACTAGCAGCCACTTTAACACGAGCGGGCACACACTCACGCCGCACACACGCACACTTATGGCCAAGAGGAAAGGCCACTTTAAATTAGTATAACAACAGGAACAGTGTATTGCACTACTAAAGCTACCTAGCATGTCCTATATGCTCTGTAAATACTATGTACAGATACCGAGATGTCACGCCATGTTACCTGTTTATTGCACAATGTTTTTTTTTATTGGATTCTATTATATGTTGTACCACTGTATTGCACATCGTCGCGGGCAAGACCACCCGCATTTCATTGTATACTTGTATGCCGTGACAATTAAAACTCTTGACTTGACTTGACTTGACTTGAATATTTGATCTGCAACACCTACTGTAGTTTGACAGTTTGATCTGAAGTTTGTGAGCCAGGCAAGTCGCAGTTCACCAATCCACTGTTCCTCACTCCACTGTTCCTCATTCATCTGTTCCTCACTCCTCTGTTCCTCACTCCTCTGTTCCTCACTCCTCTGATCACCATATTAACGGACTGGAGTTCACCCTCAGCTCCGTCTACCTTCCCGACTCGCTTGTGTAATGGAGCAGCGGTGCAGCACGGGTAGGACACGTCCTGTACGGCTCGAATACATGAGAAGAGCACTATTACTCAGTAGTACTATTACATACATAAGAAGAATACATAAGAAGAGCACTATTACTCAGTAGTACTATTACATACATAAGAAGAATACATAAGAAGAGCACTATTACTCAGTAGTACTATTACATACATAAGAAGAATACATAAGAAGAGCACTATTACTCAGTAGTACTATTACATACATAAGAAGAATACATGAGAAGAGCACTATTACTCAGTAGTACTATTACATACATAAGAAGAATACATGAGAAGAGCACTATTACTCAGTAGTACTATTACATACATAAGAAGAATACATGAGAAGAGCACTATTACTCAGTAGTACTATTACATACATAAGAAGAATACATAAGAAGTGCACTATAACTCAGTAGTACTATTACATACATAAGAAGAATACATAAGAAGTGCACTCTAATCATAAGTATTGGCTGATAAGGAGTACTACCAACCCCATTAGTTTGGGGTCATTGAGCAAAATTATTGAGATGTGACATCTTTCTGTGTGTCCAAAATGCATAAAATCAAGTGGATTTGCTATGATTCCTGACATAATTATGGCTCTTGGTAGTTTGGCTTTCGTATCTGGGAGGTATTGGCCCAATATCATTAACGTCCATCATCCTCATCGGAGTGTACATTCCACCACACGCGAACACTGAGGTCGCACTTTCAAAACTTCACGACGAGGTAAACAAACTCCAGGCAGCTAACGTTGACGCGGCCATTTTGGTCTTGGGGGATTTCAACAGCGCGCGTCTTAAAAAGGTGCTGCCGAATTTCTATCAGCATGTGACCTGTCCCACCAGAGGCGAGAACATATTAGACCATGTATACTCGCAATTTAAGAATGGGTACAAGTCACAGGCTCTTAGTCCATTCGGTAAAAGCGATCACGCCGCAATTTTTCTTTTGCCTAAGTACAAACAGAGTCTCAAGCGAACGCCGGTGGTCTCGCGAGAGGTTAAGCGTTGGGCCGTGACGTCAGTGGAGTCACTCCAAGCAGTGCTGGGAAGCACAGAATGGAGTGTATTCCGTGATAACACAGCCAATATTAACGAATACACCGAAACGGTGATTGACTATGTCTGTACTCAGGTAGAAGTAATAATCCCCACCACCAAAATTAATATCTACCCAAATCAAAAGCCCTGGGTAGACAAATCCGTCCGTGAGGCTCTGAAAGTGCGCACATCAGCATACAACACCGGGCTGGTGACAGGCAACATGGAAGAACACAAGATGGCAAGATACAACGTCAGGAGAGCAGTAATAGAGGCAAAACGGCGTTACAGGGATAAAGTTGAACTTCAGTTTGAACAGGCTGACTCTAGAGGCATGTGGCAGGGCCTCAGAACAATGACAGACTACAAAGGAACCCCCCTCAAACTGAACAGTGACATCTCCTTAGCAAATGATCTCAACTCCTTCTATGCGAGGTTTGAGGCTGTGAATAACAACACCAGCCTACAAACCACGGCAATGGGGGGGGGGGTCTGCTGATGGAGACTCAGTGTTCAGGGTAACAGAGCATGAGGTGAGACGGATCTTTAAAAAAGTGGATATCAGGAAGGCAGCAGGACCGGACGGCATCCCCGGCCGCGTCCTAAAAGTCTGTGCCGACCAACTGGCCCCGGTATTCACTGACATCTTCAACCTGTCCTTGGAACAGGCCGTCATCCCCACCTGTCTGAAGAAGTCCACCATCATCCCTGTACCCAAAAAATCTACGCCCGCTTGCCTCAACGACTACCGCCCTGTAGCCCTCACCTCCATAGCCATGAAGTGCTTTGAGAAGCTAGTGAAGGGCTACATCTGTTCCTCCCTCCCCATCAACCTGGACCCTCTGCAATTTGCATATCGCCCCAACAGGTCCACGGAGGACGCCATAGCCCATGTGCTGCACACAGCAGCATCACATCTGGACAAGAGGAAGGGGAACTATGTGAGAATGCTGTTCATCGACTACAGCTCAGCATTCAATACCATAGTCCCCTCCAAACTCATAGCCAAGCTCAGGGACCTGGGCTTGAACTATGACCTGTGCCAGTGGGTCCTGGACTTCCTGACGGGCAGACCCCAGGTGGTAAGAGCCGGCAACTGCACCTCCTCATCCATCACGCTCAACATAGGGGCCCCCCAGGGCTGTGTTCTGAGCCCCCTCCTCTACTCCCTGTACACACACGACTGCGTAGCACAGCGGAACAACAACACCATCATCAAATTTGCTGATGACACAGTAGTGGTGGGCCTGATCTCTGCCAACGACGAAAGGGCCTACCTGGAAGAGGTAGAGAACCTGTCACAGTGGTGTCAGGAGAACTGCCTCTCCCTGAACGTCAGCAAAACAAAAGAGATGATTGTGGACTTCAGGAGGTCGGGGGTCAAGGACTACAGCCCCCTCAGCATCGACGGGGCACCAGTTGAGAGAGTGAACAGTTTTAAGTACCTCGGAGCCCACATATCCGAGGACTTGACATGGACCACACACATTGACAGTGTTGTGAAGAAGGCACGACAACGCCTCTACTTCCTCAGGCGCCTAAGGAAGTTCCAAGTCAGTCAGAAGATCCTTAGGAACTTCTACTCATGTACAATAGAGAGCATCCTGACCGGCAACATCACCTCCTGGTTTGGGAATAGCACTGACCGTAGCAGACTACAAAGAGTGACACGTTCAGCCGAACGCACAATTAGAGGGGGGCTTCCCACCCTCCAGAACATTTACAACAAGCGGTGCAAGGGGAAGGCTAAGAGAATTATTAAGGACTCGAGCCACCCGAACAACTGCCTCTTTGAACTGCTGCCGTCAGGCAAGCGATACCGGAGTCTTATGGCGAGCACAGAAAGACTCAGAAGGAGCTTCTATCCCCAGGCCATCAGGCTGCTAAACGAACAATAATCGCTAAACGAACAATAATCACTATGCAACAACCATCAAATGCACACAGCACACACACCCACACGCACACACTCACTCAAACAAACAACACACTGCAGCACCCACTCTCCACACTTTAGATCACACAAACACACTTACACTTTATATTTATTGATAAAGGATTTGCACTACAACTCGTACACCTACTGTGAATTGTACCTAAACTGCACCTCGTCCATTTATGCCTTGCACTATATAGTATTGTATATTAGTACACTGCACAGTATTGTATATTGTATGGTAACTACGTCTACGAACATTGTACATATGTCTAAACTGAACACTGTGACCTCTTTTTTTACTTCTAATTTTTACTATGTTTTTATTTCATACTTATCTTGTCATGCACAGTCTCTGGAGCGCAACAGTAAGAAGCATTTTGTACAAAAGTATTCTGTACTTCTGTATGACAACTATTAAAGAAACTTGAACTTGAAACTACCAGTATTTATATCTCCACGGACGACACGTTCACTTTGAGAACGCCTTTCCCTCGGGAACCAGTTTGAAACTTCAAACTTTACTCGTTAATTCTTTCCAGGGGATGATATAAAGCCTGCGGGTGACAGACTTCTCATAGTTGAATGGAGAATAAACAGTAAACATCATAAAAGAAATAAATTAAGCCGTAGTAAAAGCCATTGACGGGAAGTTTTAATTATATGCTGGTTGTAATTTGTTTTATTTACAAGTCAAAGTGTAAACCTAACAGAACCACCGATATACTGTTTACTTTTACTCATAGTATATCATTCAGATTCGAATTCTTTACTGCCTATATTTATTGTAACGTATAAGTTAATTATACTATTGTTTACGCTGTTTATTTGTTCTCATATTTTTATATTCAGATACAATTGTATTGCCTATATTTATGTCTTTTTTCTACTATTACCTTGTCCATACCTGTACCTGCCCTCCCCCCTCCCCATGCTGCTATAACACCTGCATTTCCCCCAAGGGGATCAATAAAAGGAATATCTTATCTTATCTCATCTTACTTCTCAAAATGTGTCCCCAAAACCACAGAACTAGATTTGATGATATATATTATAATATGTTGCCATAATTCGCTCCCTCTCCCGTTCATAGGTGTCATCTGAAGGAAGTGTTTTTCTCATTTGCAGCATTCAGAGGTGGACTGACGGAGGTGCACTGACAGAGGTGGACTGACGGAGATGGACTGATGGAGGTGGACTGATGGAGATGGACTGATGGAGATGGACTGACGGAGGTGGACTGATGGAGATGGACTGATGGAGATGGACTGACGGAGGTGGACTGACAGAGGTGGACTGATGGAGGTGGACTGATGGAGGTGGACTGACGGAGGTGGACAGACAAAGGGACAGCTTCAACTGTAAGTACAACACGCCTATTCTGAAGTACTGTGTGGAGGGCAGTGTTGTAGTCACTTAACTACATGCCCAAGTCAACTGCTTCCAAGTCCAACTCGTCACCATATCTCCAAGTCTCTGGTCGAGCCTCAAGCCGTTAGTGTTCAAGTTACCTAATTACCTGTCTCCGGTATTCCAGTTAATGTCCTGAAGAGAGTTGAAAGAAATCGCGTTTCACAACTCCTTCATAAGAGATTACAGAAACTCAAGTCCAAGTCAAGGTCCAAGGTCACACATGGTCAAGTCCAAGTCACATGTCACCCAAGAGTCCAAGTCCTTTCTAGTACAAGACTGATGGAGGTAGAATGACTGTGTGTTATCACGTCTCTGTATGGACCAACAGATAAGACAGAAGAGGTAAATGTCCCAGCTTGTCTTTATAGCATGTGTTTTATTTCGGGTAGGGTTTTTCGGGAATTATGGGATCCCACCGCTATATTTTTTGATATAGCAATTTCTTCTCATGGGCAAACGTTTTGTCTGAGTCTTTTTGTCTACCAGTCACCCGCAGGTCGTCGACGCCCCCCTTTCTGACCACAGCCAATAGGAGATAATGCATGGTTTGACGCTCTGACCCCTCCCTATGAGATGTAAATCTTGTTTTTCTCTTTTTGACCACCACGCTCCCAGGAAAAGACAACATTCTTCCAAATGACACGGTTGTAGACTTCCGATTACAGCCCTGTCACTTACACTACTGGTGTGTAAACAC
>NC_140182.1:81802420-81844920 GCF_963971535.1 Notolepis coatsorum | reverse complement strand
CTGTTTAAAACGGGGGGTGGTCAGGGCTCCTCCTCACGAAGCTCCTATTCGGGCCTTCTGTGAGTTGGGACTCTCCTTCCATGTGAGGGAGCCTCCTTCAGAGTACAGAGCCTCCTCCTCAGATTGTCAAGGTGAGTGGACCCTCAAGAAGGAGTCCTACTCTATTGTGTGTGTATTCGATTCAATTCGATTATTGAGTGTGTATGGGTTCAGTGCCTCCTCCCCGGAGAGTCCTAAAACCAATTTTTTACATGGCTCAAGGTGCAATATATTCTTTTCAATCTGTACAGCTCGCGTGGGAAGTCTCTCTGGGGATTCCCGTCTCCTTCCTATGGGAGGGTGGTGGGATGTAAAAATGTGAAATTTTTTGACCCCCGGCTGTGTAGACTGGGATACATACTGTTGGTGCTTCCTTCTTTTCTATTAAAAAGAGTTGGAGTTAGGAAGTATCACACCCCTCTTGTCGTTCCCCTGGGCGCCTTGGGAATTCAATGACAGGTCTAAATAGCCTGTTCATTGATGTGGGTGTGTCCCGACGCACGCATAGTGCTAGCTCGGGGTGTTCTGTAAACAGGCGACTGACTGGCACGCCTTGGTTGCTTGAGGTTAAAACGGCGTTTTTATAAAGCAACTGGGATGGAGGTTTTTCCTCTTCCGACGACCAAATCCGACGACCTGGTTTGGTTATCGACGGATTCTCGTTCATATCTGGGGGATGATGACGGAATGGATCTAAACATATGTAGAGGGGTCTCACGCCCTGGGGGTGGGCCACCGGGCACGGTTCGCCCCGAACGTCTGGGTGGCGCCTTCTTTTCATGTTTAAGATCAACACGCATATCTGCCCCTTCTTCTGGAGTAGGCATGTCGGCGTGGTTAGGGCACGGGACTGGTTCTGGTCATGCTGGTCCGGATCAGTTGAACCCGTTGTCCGCCGGGGATGCAGATCTGCTGTTCTGGTACCCTGAGGGACTTGGGCTTTTTTCAGGGGGAAAAATGCCAGGTCGGTCCGGGTGTCACAGGGTTAAGCGCTATGGAGACCCTGGTTGGGTACATTTTTTACTCAGCACTGTCATAATGGCTTACGGCCATGCCAACCTGTACACGCTCGATCTCGTCAGATCTCGGCCGCTACACAGGTTGGTCCTGGTTAGTACTTGGTTGGGAGACCGCCTGGGAATACCAAGTACGGTGTGCTTGGGGCTGGTTCTCCATTCTTTTTCGCTCCTCTCTCACGCATGGCGAAGAGGGGCCTGTTGGGGTGGTCTTTGACCTCCTCTGGTGACCCTGTGCTTCCCGTATCGCCGGGCCCGGTCCGAAGTAATGTTTCGTCGACCCGTAGGCCTGGGTTAACCCTTTTTTGAAAACTGAAACACTTGTACTGCGGTATAGTCGGTGTATACCCGCAGGTGTGTTTTGGAGTTTTTTCTTGAGGGGTTATAGGAACAACCACCGCATTGGGTAACACCAAGGTGGTTGATTCCCTGGTGTGTTGGAGCAGTGTCAACTCCCGGGTTACCCGGTTGAGGGTGCCCCTGCACGTTCATGACGTCTGCCAATCGTGTCAGCCTTCTCTGCCTCAACCCCTCTGGGTGAGGGTTTTTAAATGGAGGCTTGGTCATGCAACAACGCCAGCATACGCCCCTTCCGCCGGGTTGAGTTGCTTGAGTGCCTCTTTGCACGGTCGGGTCCGTCGCCCTCCCGGGAAACCTCCAATAGGGGGGGTGCCCTCCATTAGGGTGGGTCGGGGGGGCTCGGCCCTCCCTGTTCTGATGGTTGTGGGGGGCTTTCAGCGGGGTGTATTTGTCGGCCGATGGCTCTCGCTCGGCCTCCCTTGTGCAGAGAGTGACGCCGAGCGAGAGCTATACGATACAGAACGCTAGGTTATAAAAACCAAGTTCTGTTAGTAGTGGTGACGCTCGGCGTCCGACGCCGCTGCATCCCTTGATCTCGCCTTGTGGTGAAAGCTTGGGAAGGAGGCGAGTGGGTGGCCCCACCCCTGCTTATATGGGTAAGCTGATAGGGGTGTGGTCAGACAAATATTGGGATTAAAGGTACATTGTGGTCTTTATTCAGTGCGCGTGCACGTGTGCGAGGACAGTGCAGAGAGTGACGCCGAGCGTCACCACTACTAACAGAACTTGGTTATAGTCATAACCTAACGTTAATAACAATCTGTATAGTCAGTCATGTAAGAGTTAATAACAATCTGTATAGTCAGTCATGTAAGAGTTAATAACAATCTGTATAGTCAAAGTCACGCCTCCAAGAGTTAATAACAATCTGTATAATCAAAGTCATGTAAGAGTTAATAACAATCTGTATAGTCAAAGTCATGTAAGAGTTAATAATAATCTGTATAGTCAAAGTCACGCATATGACCTCAGCTGTAAATCACACACACACACGCACACACACACGCACGTACGCACGCACGCACGCGCACGCACACACACACACACACACACACACACACACACACACACACACACACACACGCACGCACACACACACACACGCACACACAGCCCCGGTAACATGACACACATTACACACTACACAGACACACACACACACACACACACACACACACACACACACACACACACACGCACACACACACAGCCCCGTCCCAGTCCACGTAGGGAGGCACACACACACTACAACTAAGGAGTGTAATCCGGAGACAGATGATATGAAATGTGTCTATCAACAACAAGGGGTCATCTTGTCCAGACGGCAGTATTTCAGCCCTGGTTAGAGGGTGCCGCTGCCTCTCCGGGCCTGGAAACATTGTGACTTCAAAGAGGAGGCCAGATCAAACCCAAGAAAACAAGGCCTCCACACGGGACATACATCACCCTCCACTGGGCCCAGAGGAGGAGGAGGAGGAGGATGGAGATAGATGCGGGAGATGCATGGGGAGGATGTGTGGGGGAGGAAGAGGAGGGGTCAGAGGTCTCGTGATGGGGATGAGTCATGGGCTTCTGGATGGTCCCCACGGAGGAAAGAGTAAGAGATTGTATGCGGGTGACTCACTCGTAGAGGAAACGGCGTGTGGGGCCTATGGACAGGACGTATACGGGAACAAACCATGACAAAGGCTGAGGCACTACGGATGATTCATGGCGGTGACGGCGGTTAAAGGGTTTTGCCCGTCAACGGGTGGCGTCATCGCGGTATAAGGTACGGTTGTGCCTCAACCATACCTTGTTGGAGCCCCTTTTGGGGCTGGACATTCTAACGCAGGAATCTATCACAATCCTTTTTATAGATTTTAATGATATATAAAATAATTACAATATTTTCTTATTTTTCATAGATTTGAATGACATTACATTGAATCTATTACAAACTTTCAGGGAGGTTTTTATATAAATTATCTGTAAATTTGATGCCTGTCTATAATTATGCCAATTTTGTATTTAATTTTTTTATTATTTTTTAAACAAACACATAAACAAACATGACAACACACGATAAGATATACAAGCATTAGTTGACAGTGCACATCCAATTAAATCACATTTTAGTTAATTGTCATATATAGGATATACCCTTAATACCTGTTATCTAAAAACCTACACACATATGCTCCAGCTCGTACCCCCCCCTCCCGGACCCCCATTGGATAATCCATCCATTTTCCCTCGCTCCTAACCAGACATTACCATTATATGCTAGCTTTTATTTTCTCCACCACTTCTAACCACAATGTCATTTTGGATTCATTGAGACCCAAAATTCTTGCTGTCGATATTTCTTGATAGATCACATCGAGATATGTAATAATCCAGACCTTTCGGCAAATTTTTTCCGGTTGGAACCATCGTGATGCTATCAGCTTTTTAGCCACTGTGATACCCGATAAAACCAATCTCTTTAGCTGTGGATGTACTGCACACTCAAAAACATTATTCAGCAGTAATACAGAGGGGTGTACAGGTATATTCCAAGTTAAGAGATTTGATAATTGCTGGGTCACCTCTTTCCAGAATATCTTAACTAGTGGGCAGTCCCAGTACATGTGCATAAATGTCCCCTCGTCCCCATTTGTACATAAAGAATAAATTATGCCAATTTTATACTCATCCTATGAGCTACCTTGTGTCTACATCACTGCTGTGAAGCACTTTGGGCTGCAATTCTTGTATGAACGGTGCCATATAAATAAAGTGTATTATTATTATTATTATTATTATTATTATTATTATTATTATTATTATTATTATTATTATTATTACAGTAGGTTTGCTTGACTTGATTGATCATCATTCAATGTTATGAAAAAGCTAACCTTCTTACTGTCTGCTACTACTATGTACCCTACTATGCTACTATGCTACTATACTAGTATACTTACTTATACTACTACTTATCATGCTAATTATGTCTATACTACTACTATGCTACTATACTACTACTTATCATGCTAATATGTCTATACTACTATGCTACTATACTAGTATACTTACTTATACTACGACTTATCGTGCTAATTATGTCTATACTACTACTATGCTACTATACTACTACTTATCATGCTAATAGTTCTATACTACTATGCTACTATACTTATACTACTACTTATCATGCTAACATGTCTATACTACTACTATGCTACTATACTTATACTACTACTTATCTTGCTAATATGTCTATACTACTATGCTACTATACTTATACTACTACTTATCTTGCTAATATGTCTACTCTATACTATTATGCACTCAGAGTGTAACACTCAAGATCAACACTATTTGACGAACAATGCCACGGACCCTTATCTGCCAGAGATGTACCCTTCCTGCTGACCTGTTGTACACAATTTGTAAGTCGCTTTGGATAAAAGCGTTCAGCTAAATGACTAAATGTAAATGTAAAGTGCAGCTGAATGAATGAGTCGCTACAGTTGTTGTTCTACAGTATGAGCGGTTGCCTGCATAGCCTTTTCTGAATGATTTACACGATGCAATCGTATCCAGAGCTCACACCCAGAATTCCGCCACAGCGCAAAAAGAAACGACTAAGCTAGCTGTATAATTAACGCCTCGTTCGCTCACCCCCCTAAATGATATACGACCTGATATATACCTCGTGGAAACGCAAACTGCGGCAGAACCCCAGTGATGGATGACATCATTAAGATCAACCTGAAAGGGAGGGGTTCTCCCGCTCCTCGTGTCCAGCGCTACGCCCTCGTCACGCCCTATGGTGACACGTCTCAGTCGGACACGTCTTCCACCGCCCAGTCATCACAGTCCGTAACGACTGTCGTCTCTACCCTTCAGATCTGTCAGACTCTTATTTCAGCCTCGGTCTTAAGTGTTTGCCAATGCGGACAAAGCCCCTTCCAGTGGATTTAACCTGTCAGTGTGAAGGGTTGTGGAAACAGCCGAGAGAAAGACTGGCTCAAGCCCGACTTGATACACTGTTTGCTCTTCCTGCTTAAGGCGTCACCCCCCCCACCCCCTCTCCACGGGAGCTTGACAGGTGATGCAGATAGGAGTGATCCTGTAAGGGGGGGGGGGGTTCTGTCATGACAGGACACGTAGGCTGACACCCTGTCTGAGGGCTGGTAGTGGCTAGTGGCAGACAAGTAGTCTAATGATGTCAGAGGAGGTGGATATCTCTGACCTGTATCACACCGCAGTCCAGACGAGTTAACGACGGGCCAATCCGTTACATCGTCTCCTTCCTGAGTTACGTACGGAGGTGACCACTGTTGTCTTATCAAACAGCCATGATGATGAAGACTTACTGTAGTGTAAATACCATTTGCCATAATCAGGGTATCTACGGGGTATTAAGAAATCTTAAAAAGTATTAAATTCATAATTCTCAATTTAAGGCCTTAAAAGGTCTTAATTTTTTTCATTTGCACAGGTAATACAAATCTTTGGGGGTAGCACAGCTGTCGGGAGATAAAATAATATTAAATATATTAAATGTTTTTGTATTCAAGTCATTGTTTTTTGCAGGGCTACTGTGAGCCTGGTGCAGGATGTTTTTTCTTTTTCTTTTTACTAGTATAGTTGTGAAATTGGTATAAAATTTGGCTCTAAGGGGTATTAACCCCTTAAGCTCGATGGGCCCGGTACAGGGCCGAGATTCATATCACGCCATAAATAGATCAATACAGAACATATTAATGTTGCGTTTTTTCTTCCAAATGTAGCCAAGAGTAAATACCCTAACCCTGTGACAGCAGTCAAGTGTATATTCTCAGCACTACGTTTGTTTACCAATGATTGTGTTATTAGGGAAGTATGAGTTTATAGAAATCTCAACGCTTCGAGTCGGAAAAAGGCACATATTGACGCGAGGACATTGCGCAACCTAACTTGAGTGTAATCTTTTGAAAGAAGAGACCCAGGGTTTTCGATGGGCATTTGAATTTCATAAAACTACATTTCCCAGCTCATGCCAGCCCCTGTCAATCATCTTCAAAGTGTATATTTTCAGCACTACGTTTGTTTACCAATGATTCTAAGTGGTATTAGTGAAATATAAGTTTATAGAAATATCAGCCGGAAAACATTTTTGGGATTAAAAAGAATTGCTTCGGCTAGATTTAACAGTCTCTTAACCTCGTCTCTTCTGTCTCACCCATTTCCCAAGAAGAAGCTTTTGTGTGTGTGTGTGTGTGTGTGTGTGTGTGTGTGTGTGTGTGTGTGTGTGTGTGTGTGTGTGTGTTGTGTGTGTGTGTGTGTGTGTGTGTGTGTGTGTGTGTGTGTGTGTGTGTGTGTGTGTGTGTGTGTGTGTGTGTGTGTGTGTGTGTGTGTGTGTGTGTGTGTGTGTGTGTGTGTGTGTGTGGCGTGCGTGCATGCGTGCGTGCGTGTGTGTGGTGTGTGTAGTGTGTGTCATATTACCACTATACCCTTCAACACAACATGACATGGTACTCTTTGACAGCTACTTACTGGCTGTCAAAAGATGAATGCGGTCTTTGAAAACTTCGGAAAATGCGTCCCGAATTTGTTACAGTAATGTTCTGTGCTTCAATCTTCCCCTATACACTCTGCGGCCTGACATTTGCAGATCCCCACTGGCAATACATTCCCTGAGATCCATAGATGTCCCTAGATACCAAGAACATGCAAATGGACCTTGTAGAAGTGGAGCAATCTTCCATTTACTTTTCTGAAAATATGGCTAGGGTTTAAGAGGTTAAAAATGTCTTAACAAGTCCTAAATGTAACTTGTTGAAACCTGCAGGCACCCGGTAATCTCTGAAGTGTGTAAAAGGGAAGTTAATTAACTGAAATAACTGTGCTAATATTTTTGGGATTAAAAAGAATTGCTTCGGCTAGATTTAATAGTTTCGTCTCTGCTGTCTCACCCATTATTTCCCAAGAAGAAGCTTTTGTGTGTGTGTGTGTGTGTGTGTGTGTGTGTGTGTGTGTGTGTGTGTGTGTGTGTGTGTGTGTGTGTGTGTGTGTGTGTGTGTGTGTGTGTGTGTGTGTGTGTGTGTGTGTGTGTGTCTGTGTCTGTGTCTGTGTCTGTGTCTGTGTCTGTGTAGTGTGTAGTGTGTGTCATGTTACCACTATACCCTTCAACACAACATGACATGGTACTCCTTGACAGCTACTGGCTGTCAAAAGATGAATGCGGTCTCGGAAAATGCGTCCTGAATTTGTTACAGTAATGTTCTGTGCTTCAATCTTCCCCACTGGCGAGTTCCAACAGGGGAGCGGCATTCTGCCACAATTCTCATTTAGATATTGGAGATAACATTGGGTCTCATTCCCCAACGGATTTACGACAAGAAGTTTGCTCTCAGGCCGATTTGCGACATATTAGGGCTGGTAGAGAGATTCCCCAAACGTCCCTAAAATTGGATTTGGCCATGGCTGAGAGCAGAATTTACGAGTGCTGAGGAGCACACTTAACTTGACAGACTGTGTTCTCCATGTTCTTAATGGCTTTATTTGGGAGGAATCATAGTGATTCCTTCATGTCAACCCTACAAGCCTCCTTGGAATTAATAAATTAATCATAATTTCAATAAATATGACAATATTTGTATGATAAAAAATTATGCATTTGATGTCGGAAAAATTAATAATATGGATTCATCTGATCACAGGGCAGCTGGATTAACCATATCTGAACCAGCTATTTTGGACAAATGTATAATTACTTTAATTACTCAATTATGCAATTATTGTGAAATTATTGAAAATAATAATTATTGATAAGATAAGATATTCCTTTATTGATCCCCTTGGGGAAATTCAGGCATCATAGCAGCATGGGGGGGAGGGGGGGGGGGGTACATGTAGTAAAAACAACACAGGCAGTGTAAACAATTTGGTCAATATAATTTACTATCTGACTAGCTGAAGAAAATATTCACATTATTCACAGTGTCACATAAGGTGCAGTATGCATAAGGTAGTGTTATAATTTACTATCTACTGAGTATACATTATTCACAGTATCACAGTATCCACTGAAATATACATTATTCACACTATAATAATAATAATAATAATACATCTATTTTATATAGCGCTTTTCCAGGTGCTCAAAGACGCTTTACATGGGCAGGAGAGACAAACTATGGCAAAACAAAAAACAGAACAAAAATAATACATGACAAAAATAAAATAAAATAACACCGACAGAATTAGAGGTCAAAAGCAAGATTGAAAAGGTGAGTTTTGAGGGCTGATTTAAAAGATGTCAGGGTGTTTGCATCACGGATATGGCTGGGGAGGGCATTCCAGAGGGAGGGGGCAGCAGCAGCGAAGGCCCTGTCGCCCCAGGTCCGGAGCCTGGTCGTGGGAGGTGTTAGGAGGTTGGCATCTGCAGACCTAAGGCGACGGGTGGGCGTGTGACGGTGGAGGAGGTCGGACAGGTAGGGAGGGGCAAGGTTGTTGAGGGCTTTGAATGTGATGAGTAGTATTTTAAAATGTATCCTGTATTTGATT
Organism: Notolepis coatsorum; assembly: GCF_963971535.1. Classification (NCBI taxonomy): domain Eukaryota; kingdom Metazoa; phylum Chordata; class Actinopteri; order Aulopiformes; family Paralepididae; genus Notolepis; species Notolepis coatsorum. The sequence goes on along the minus strand of NC_140182.1, from coordinate 81,835,984 downwards.
GGAAGCCAGTGGAGGTCGTGGAGGACAGGGGTGATGTGATCAGAGCGACGGGTGGAGGTGAGCATGCGGGCAGCAGAGTTTTGGACATATTGAAGTTTATTGAGGATAGTGTTTGGTGAGCCGTAGAGGATGCTGTTGCAGTAATCTAGTCGTGATGATATGAATGCATGAACCAGTGTTTCAGCAGCGGAGAGTGATAGGGAGGGGCGGAGACGAGCAATGTTCCGGAGGTGGTAGAAGGCCGATTTGGTTATGTTGTTCACATGGCGGAGGAAAGAAAGGGTGGGGTCCAGGATGATGCCAAGGTTACGGACGTGAGTGGAGGGGGTGACAATGGTACCATCAATATTTAGGGTGAAATCCTGGGTGTGGCTGGTGAGGGATTTTGGACCGATAATGATGATTTCTGATTTATTGCAGTTTAGTTTAAGAAAGTTATTTTGCATCCATGTTTTGATGTCTGTGAGGCAGGTGCTGAAGGTGGAGAGAGTGGCTGGAGTGATAGTCTTGGTGGAGAGGTAGAGCTGAGTGTCGTCTGCATAACAGTGAAAACGCAGGCCATGTTGGCGGAGAATCAGACCAAGTGGAAGGATGTAGAGGATGAAGAGCAGGGGACCAAGTACTGAGCCTTGGGGGACACCATGAGTGATGGGGGCAGTGGGGGATTTGCAGTTGTTGATAGAGATGAATTGGTGCCTGTGTGAGAGGTATGATTGGAGCAAGGTGAGGGGGATTCCGGAGATGCCAACGGAGGACTGGAGACGAGTGATGAGGATGGGGTGACTGATGGTGTCAAAAGCAGCGCTGAGGTCTAGGAGAATGAGGATGGAGAGGGAACCAGAGTCGGCAGAGAGGAGTATGTCGTTGGTGACCTTTAGAAGAGCAGTTTCGGTGCTGTGTTTGGTGCGGAATCCGGATTGAAATGTATCATAAAGGTTATTGTTGTCGAGGTAGGATTTTAATTGGGAGGCAATGGCTCGCTCAATTATTTTTGAGAGGAAGGGGAGGTTGGAAATGGGGCGGAAATTATCAAGGGTTTCAGGGTTGAGACCGGGTTTTTTTAGTAAGGGGGTGACAGAAGCAATTTTGAGGGCGGGGGGAAATAGGCCAGTGGTCAGAGAGGTGTTTACGATGGAGGTGATTAGGGGAGAAAGGGCAGGGAGACAAGCCTTGACTAGGATGGAGGGGATAGGGTCCAGGATGCAGGTAGAAGTTTTCATTGTAGAGAGAATGGAGGATAGGTCCGATGCAGTGATTTCAGTGAAGGATGTAAAAGGTGGGTTGGGCGGTGGAGAGGGGGTTGAATCCGGAGGGGAGATAGTGTTGGCAGAGGCAATTGTTAGTTGGGTGTGGATTTTGTCAATTTTTGTTTGGAGATGTGACAGATAGGAGACACATTTACTGACAGTGAAGGAACAGGAGATTGTGTCAGAGGGTTTAAGAAGTGTGTTGATGGTGGAAAACAGAGTCCTGGGGTTGTTGCTGCCAGACTGTATGATAGCGGAGTAGTGGGAGGAGCGTGCAGAGTTGAGGGCGTCTTTGTAGAGCTGTTGATGTTGTCTGTAGGCCACTATCACAGTATCACAGTATCCACATAAGGTGCAGTAAGCCTAATGTAGTGTAGGTTGTCCTCCTTGGGTTCCTATAAGTCCCAGGTCAATGTCTGGTAGCAGTCGCTATCGCTGCCCCCTGTTGTGGAGCCTGGAGGCTGCTAGTCGCTGCCCACTGTTGTGAAGCCTGATGGCCGCTGGTATGAAGGACTGTCCGAGGCGGTTAGTTGAGTGTCGGGGGGGAATGAGTCTGTGGCTGAACGAGCTTCTCATCTTGACTAGCTCGTCGTAGAGGGGGTGGTAGGGGTTCTCCATGATGGCAGCCAGCTTCCTTATCATCCCCCTCTCTGCCATCACCTCAAGTCTAGGTAGCTCGACTCCCACCACGGAGCTAGCCTTCCTCACCAGCTTGTTGAGCTTGTTGGTGTCCCTTGAGTTGATGTAGCCTCCCCAGCATGCCACAGCATAGAAGAGGATGCTGGCCACTACAGACTGGTAAAAAGACTGCAGCAGTCTGTTGCACACATTGAAGGACCTGAGTCTCCTCAGGAAGAACAGCCTGCTCTGTCCCTTCCTGTAGAGGGCCTCTGTGTTATCCGACCACTCCAGTTTATTGTTCAGGTGTACCCCAAGGAACTTATATGAGTCCACCATCTCCACATCCACCCCTCGGATGGAGATTGGAATCGGGGGGGGCCTCTTCTTGCCCCTCCGGAAGTCCACCACCAGCTCCTTGGTCTTACTGGTGTTGAGTTGGAGGTGGTTGCTGTCGCTCCACCCCACGAAGCTCTCCACCAGGGCTCTGTACTCGTCGGTGATGTAGCTTACGATGGAGGAGTCGTCTGAGAACTTCTGCAGGTGGCACCCGCTTGAGTTGCGGCAGAAGTCTGAGGTGTAGAGGGTGAAGAGGAAGGGTGACAGCACAGTTCCTTGGGGGGCGCCGGTGTTGCTCACCAGTATGTCAGACTGACTGTCCTTTAGTCTGACGTACTGTGGCCTCTCAGTGAGGTAGTCCTTGATCCAGGCCACCAAGCCGTGCTCCAGCTGCATTGCGGAGAGCTTCTCCGCTAGCAGTGACGGCTGGATGGTGTTGAAGGCGCTGGAGAAATCGAAGAACATAATCCTCACTGAGCTGCGCGGCTTCTCCAGGTGCGTGTACGCTCTGTGGAGCATGTAGATGATGGCATCCTCCACCACGATGTTTGCCTGGTATGCAAACTGCAGGGGGTCGAGGGAGTCACGCACCAGGGGCTTGAGGTGTTGCAGGACCAGTCTCTCAAACGTCTTCATGACGTGTGACGTCAGAGCGACTGGCCTGTAGTCGTTGAGGGTGCTGGGTCGTCCCTTCTTGGGCACCGGGACAATGCAGGAGGTCTTCCAGAGCTGGGGCACCCTCTCCAGCCTCAGGGAGAGGTTGAAAAGATGCTGGAGCGGTGCTGCCAGCTGCTCCGCACATACTTTGAGCACCCTGGGATTGGTGTTGTCCGGTCCTCTGGCCTTGTTTACACTAATCCTGGAGAGCATCCTTGAATGCCTTCTGTGGAATTTGTATTTCTTATTTGTTACATATATGTTTTATTGATTAATTATACATTTGAAAGAATGCAGTTTATAGTTTATAATAAAACAGATATTGGAATACACTATGTAGCCTATGTGTCTAATGAATTAACAGTAGGCTTATATTATTCTAATGACTTGTTAGGATTTAGTAGATAATATATGCTCTGCCCTAGTAAGTACAGTACACATATTAAGGCCGCCAGAGTTGGGCAGCGGACTGGTTGACTGTACTACTATAGGCAGCGCAGTATCTATGTGATTTCCTAATAAAACAAGTCATTAGAATAATATAAGCCTACTGCGTTCATTCATTACTATACAGTACTGCGTGTGTGTGTGTGTGTGTGTGTGTGTGTGTGTGTGTGTGTGTGTGTGTGTGTGTGTGTGTGTGTGTGTGTGTGTGTGTGTGTGTGTGTGTGTGTGTGTGTGTGTGTGTGTGTGTGTGTGTGTGTGTGTGTGTGTGCGGGCGCGCACTGCGGCAGGTGGCCATGAGCTGTAGTAGCCTGTATATGATGACAATACATTAATCTAATCTCATTTTGATCGGTCGCAAAGCGCTTCCGCCACAATTTTTACACGGCTGCATGCATCAGTTGCATTTAATGAGCTGGACAGGTGTGTCTAAACTCTCGACTTTTTGCGACTTCATTTGCACACAGCACAGAGCCTTGCTTATAAGGAGCTCTCGGAGGCGTGTCTGACCTAGACGGGAATGCGCGTTCATAGTGACATTCCTCATCGCCGGCATACCGGCTGTGATCGTTTGAGCCACTTAAGACATCTTTCCCACGCGTTGGGGACTCAGAGTGAACTTGTCGTCGATTCTGTCTCAGTCGGTTCCAAGATGGTTGCCCTAAGAGAAGTCTTTGGAAAATATTGGGGAATGAGACCCAGTGTCTCCTCATAGAACAGATGCAGGCCCTCGTGACTGAAATGTTGCCTGTTTTAGTTCCTGGACCATGTGGTAAAACCGTGGCAAAATTAAACGAGCTCTGCTCTCCTCTCGGGGTGGGCGATATATCGAGTATACTCAATGTATCGCGGCTTGTTCTAGATGAGATGCAGTAAATTACTATATTGTGAACATCGAGTATATGTTGTCACATCAGATTCTAAGCCGCCGAGGCTGAAATGAGACTTAGTAAGTAGAGTCGAGTCAAGTAAGTAAGTAGGCTACCATGCAGTGGAAACGCGGCATAAGAAAATACTTCATAATGTTTCATGCAATTAAAACGTAAAAAAATATATATACTTAATACACATGATGCAAACACACCTTTACAGTGTTATCACTCTGGGATCCTCTGGTCCATTTAGGAAATCCCTGAACATGAACTTGCATTGGTTTGTGATAGATTATTAGTTACTGGGTATTTCAAAGTACCTCATATTTGGTACCATTCTGAAGCTAACAACTAGGGCTTTCCAATGATATAAAATAAATGTATGATTATCATCATAATTTGTATTATTATTGTTCATATGTAGTTGCACTTGAACTTGTTGAAATTAAACTTGGAAGATAAAAAATAATTTTCAAGCACTTTCCTTGCTTATTTCAGAAGTATGTGTAATGCATGGAATGTAGACAATCTTGTTGGCAATATAGAACAGCTACTATAAATAGCATCTATTGTTCAAAAGTTATGAATTAATTAATGAAACTAGATTAGATAAAAAAAATATATATATTATTTTTACATATTGTGATGGTAATTATAAAACATTCATGTGTGTGTTAAAAATTTTCTTCAAACTTACCCCATTCTCTTCATAGAGCCTTGTCTTCCTCCATACTCTATGCCGCTCTAGAAGCATCTTTCCTGGGTAGAAAAGTAGCATGGCTCTCCCCATAGGCGGAGTTTGAACTTGACGCCAGGGGGTGCGAGTCATTGATACCCGCGCGCACGCGATTTTTTTGACCTTTATTTTAGTATTTTAGCGTTTTTACAATGCCCTAAGTCCCTAACCCCTAATTTTTTATTTTATTTAGGTAGTACAGCAGCACACACACACACTCACACACACAGCACTACGGGGGATCATTTTTAACTGACTTGAAAAATGGAGGCTCTAATTATTATTATTCATAGAGACTCTCGAGCAATAATAATTATTACAGCCTCCATTTTTCGTGGACGAAAAATATACCAGACTATAGATATCAATTTTCCCGAAATAACGCTACCTGCCTCGACAAAATCCGTGCATTGGTTATCCAGATACATTAATTATCATCTCAGAATAAGTGGCTTAAGTACAAGCGTTACAATCTATCGCGCGGGGCATTCTGCTGCTGCTGCTTGGTGCTTGGCCGCGCGTTAACCCTTTCACTGCCACACTACAGAAGGTTCGCCTTATAATGTGACATGATTACTACTATAAAATGAATGTATTGTAAAACAAAACATAATAGAATTCAGATTTGTTTCTCACAATTATTATAATTTTATTAAAATAAAAATAATCTTGATTTTTTATTTTTATTTTTTTAAAGCAATTTCACCCCCGGCCACCAGGGGGTGCAATGCACCCCCTGCACCCCCATAAACTCCGCCCATGGCTCTCCCTGGCCCTTCCTGGCTCTCAGCTGTATGTTGTTAGCCAACGCTAGCATGGGAGCTAGCGTCCAGCAGCAGGCCTTGTCGTCAAATTCTAGGTTGATAAAATTAAATGTTATATATATGAATATGACCCACTAAATACAGCAATGTGGCTATTTGAAAATACTGCATTTGCGAAATAAATACGTCAATTGTGTTCACGTTTTTCACCGCAGCCTGGGTGAAAATATCAGTACACAGCGCTACTTTTGAAAACAAGCTTTTTGAGTGGAAAATATGACCAGAATCTCTGGAAAAACATCTCACAAACACTATAGACGGTCATAAACGTTAACGAATGCTATAATAAGTCCAACAAATTAGTATAAACAGTACTTACACGTCGTTTCGAAATGCACAAACACACGCTGATTCCCTGGAGAAATTTATTCTTTGACTGAACGCTCTGGGAAAATCTACCAAAAAACTCGGCCCGGCGTCAAGGAGGCCATTTATATAGTTCCTCTAAGACCTGCTGACTAATACTTGCTGTGATGGTGGTGATGAGTCTTCCAAATATGGTGTAAAAAAATGGTGTCCTTCCGCCAATATATATTGTGTGTGTGTGTGTGTGTGTGTGTGTGTGTGTGTGTGTGTGTGTGTGTGTGTGTGTGTGTGTGTGTGTGTGTGTGTGTGTGTGTGTGTGTGTGTGTGTGTGTGTGTGTGTGTGTATTTTTGGCTAAAGTGGATAGAAAACACAGTACTGTGCATGCAAAAGTCTAAGGCACCCAAGGGTTTTTATATAAATTGTCTTAGATGTTCATGAATTTTTTTCTGTATTAGTGTGTCTGTAACTGAGGGGTACAATTCCCTGACTGTATTGATAAGTATGGTATCATTAAACCACTACCGCTTTATGTACTTTAATTACTGGCCATACAGTACACGATATATGAATATGATGAACACTTCCCACAATGAAATCGGTTCCACACAAAGGTATAATCAAGTATTTAATGGAGCAAAAGGTACATAATATACTTTCTATTATACTTTGAATGCACTTGTAAGGCAAAGGAATGTGCGTAGGCAAATCAACAATGAATGTCCATTCTCTGGTTACGCAGGAGGTAATTATACAACCTGACTCTTAGGGAATTATATCTATGGTACACTAGTAATATATATAGCGGGAGATACTGGAAGGGTCCCCCTGGTTGTAAGCCAGCAGGGGTAGAAGATCTGTCGGTAGTAGAGAGTCTGGTCAACGATGACTAAGGAGACTCCAGGTACAGGAGCCGGTGCAATAGCCTCTTGATCCACAGACGAATACAGCTGTTCTCCGTAGACTGTAGCTCCACAGTGAAGAAAGCTAGCCGGCCTCAGGCTCTCTGAGGCGCCGACTCGACTTGACTCCTAGCGGGGGTAAATCCAACACGTGCAGGCGTCGGCGATTCTCCGTTCCATAAATCACAGGACCAAAGCAAATATATTCCAGCCGCAAAGGGCTATGTAGTCGTCGGGTAGATTAATCCAGTGTACATGTCCACACGGTTCTCGTCTAGGTCTCCTCGGGTGAAAGCGCCATGAAAGCAGCCCAGCCTGGATAAGAACTCTAGCTAACACGAGGAAGCGTTGGGGATGCTGGTCACTGTAGAACTTTAGCCACACGATACACTATACACAAATAGACTATTATTGACTTAATAGAAATATGTCGCACTCGACGGTATAGCGCCAAACTCTGACAATTCAGTTATTAATTCGCACGCGGTCTCAATGCTCTATTCTGGGGCCAAACAGGCCATACTTCACCGCACGTTGTATCGTGGGTGAGGCTTCAACTTATTGGGTAACATACTTCTGTATTCACCTGCGCCGTATTTATATGCACAGTGAACAAACTAGTGCCAATCTCATTTCTGTCGCGTATTCCTGGGCAAGGCCGGGCATGTCCAGACATGTCTTGACGGTGACTTTGAACCTGACTCCGGAGGCCGGTCCCTGGCGCCGGTGGACCGCTGTCCAATAGGAGAATGAAATATTATGGTCTGTAGTAGGCTAAAGGGATATTCCGTGTATATGTACAAGGAATATACAAGGGATATCAAACGATATACAAATACTATGCAATATATATCAATAAATAAATATATATATTCGGTTTAATCTGATCCTTTGTAACAGCCGCACCCTAATTAGTCCCACCTAATTAGCTAAGCAGAGACAGATTAACCGCACTGTCCACTACTCAATGTCTGTTGTGAGGGGTCGGTCAGTTCACAAAGTCATGGGGTCATGGTCGTCATCGATAGTATCGGGGAGCCTTGGCAGTTCTATTAGCCTCGCCACGGGTCGGGTGTAGATCCGTCCTTGGACGAGCACTTCGGCTGCTCTGACCTTTCCGTCGGCACCGGTGATCACTTTGCTTACGCGGCCAGCCGGCCACATAGCTCGGGGTAGTGACTGGTCGATAATCATGACGACTGTTCCTTCTGTCAAATTGTCTCTCTCTTTCACCCATTTCTGGCGGGTCTGTAGAGACGGTAGATAGTGGAGTAGGAAGCTGTTCCAAAACTTGTCAGCCAATACTTGACTGTACCTCCACATTCTTCGGCCGTTCGCTTCTTCAGGCCTGTACATTGTCTGTGGTAGCGCAGGGTCCAGCCGCCCCATCAAGAGTGTGTTGGGGGTGACTGGGTCGACATCTGCTACATCACTTGAGACGTAACCGAGGGGCTTTGAGTTCAATACTCCCTCGATCTCCGTGAGGACTGTCATTAGGACTTCTTCCGCCACGGTCTGGGCCCCAAGCACGGCGTACAGGGCTGTCTTTATTGAACGTACTTCTCGTTCCCAAGTTCCACCGAAGTGAGGTGCGTTCGGGGGATTAATCTGGAAGTCAATCTGGGATGGAGCGAGGTGGGTCTTAAATTCTGGGCCCATAGCTTGGAAGCTCTCTCTCAGCTCTCTTTCTCCGCCTTTGAAGTTTGTCCCGTGATCAGACAATAATATAGACGGTTTGCCTTTCCGCGATGTGAATCTTCGGAAGGCCATAAGGAATGAGTCTGTGCTCATGGTTGGAAGGAGTTCTATATGCATCGCTCGGGTGGTCATGCATTTGAATACAATACCCCACCGCTTCTCGGTACCTCTTCCTTTCTTTATATACAGCGGGCCGAAACAGTCCATACCGGTGGAGTGAAAAGGCTTGTCGCCGAGTCGGAGGCGACAGGGAGGTAGGTCAGCCATCCGGGGTATACTGGGCTGCGCTCGCCACTTACGACAGTCTAGACAGGTTCGCTGGAAGCGCTGCACTGCTTCTCTCCCTTGCAGTATCCAATAACGACGTCTGATCTCCGCGAAGACTCTCTCTGCCCCGGCGTGATGCACATCCTCGTCGTATTTCTTTATGATCAGCTCTGTGACCTTGTGTCGGCCTCGGGTACTTGACGTCATCCGGTAAGTCTGGAGCTCTCCGCAGACGACCACCCACTCTGATGAGACCATGGGCGTCGCTCTCGGGGGCTAGGTGGAGCAGTCTGCTGTCTGATGGGACGGGCTTTGCTCCCTGTAGACAGTCTAGCTCATCGGGGAACGAGTCTCTCTGGGCTCGTTGTAGTAGAAGAAGTTCTGCTTCTTCGTAGTCAGCTGCAGTAATGTCAGTAGTGAGCTGAACCTCTGGGTGGTGCCACAGGAATGTCTTTAGCTGCGCACTCTCTAGGGTGAGGCAATCGTCTATGTCGGGGTCTGTGGAGACGAGTGTGTTCAATCCACAGAACATAGATTTCTTGTTTTCTGCCTCCTCTTTACTCGCTTCCCGTGGGGTGGGTGTAGGCCACTCTTCTTCCGGGAGCTTGAGGAACTCTGGCCGTCACTGTATAGGTTGTGACGGGTGAGGTCATCCAGGGACATTCCCCGGGTGATGACGTCAGCTGGGTTGTGTTTTGTGTCCACATACCTCCAGCTTGCTACTTCTGTTAACTCTTGAATCTCTATGACTCTGACTCCCACGAAGACCTTGTATCTGCACGAATCAGACCGGATCCATGTGAGTACTGTCGTGGAGTCTGACCACAAGATTGTTCTTTGCACCGGAATGGTGAGTTCACGTTGGATTAACGTGGCGAGTTGCGCTCCTGCTAGGGCTGCGCAGAGCTCTAGACGCGGGATAGATTGTTGCTTTCGTGGGGCTATTCTTGAGCGGGCCAGGATGAAAGCAGTATGTATTTCTCCTCCCTCCTCTCGGGCACGCAAGTAGGCCACCGAACCGTAGGCTACTTCGGAGGCGTCGCTGAAGACGTGCAGGTCCATCTGGCACGTCTCCGGCCTCACTGTGGGTGGGAAGTAGCTGCGGCGTATGTTGACACCTGGGAGTGAGTTGAGTTCCGTCTCCCACTCTCTCCATGTGGATGCAAGGTGTTCGGGTATGGGGTCGTCCCAGCCCTGGTCCTTGTCCCATAACGCTCTTACAATCATCTTTGCCCTGGTGGTGTAAGGTAGAATACATCCCAACGGGTCATATTGTCTGGCGAGTGTTCTGTATACACTCCGTCTGGTGGTCGGTAGTGCAGTCGACCTTCCCTGCTCCTTGGTCAGGGGTGTGTGTTTATAATGGAGCGAGTCTGTTTTGAAGCGCCAGACTAGTCCTAGTGTCATTTCTTGGGCTTCTCCTGGGATGGTCGCCATCCAGGTCTCGCTGCTTGCTGCCTTGTCCTCGGGGGAGAGGCTGCGCAATTCTTGCGGGTCGCTGCTGGCCCACTGCCTGAGATCAAAGCCGCCTTTGATCAGGGAGGCGCGGAGCTTGAGTAGAAGGGCCTCGGCTTCTTCTGGCGTCGAGACGCTTTGCAGACAGTTGTCCACGTAGAAACTATTTCCTACACTTTGTCGGACCTCTTCATCAGCTGCTGGGTCCTCTGCGACGTGTTTTTGCAGTGCAAACGTAGCACAGCATGGGCTGCATGTGGTTCCGAAAGGGAGGACTTCCCATTGATAGATGGCTGGTTGCTCATCCCCGATCCTCTCTCTCCATAGGAACCGCAGCAGGGGCTTGTCCTCCTCCACTAGTCTCACCTGCAGGAACATCCCTTTGATGTCACCGCTGATGGCCACCTTGTCTTGGCGGAAACGTAGTAACACGCCTAGTAGAGAGGGGCCGAGTGTTGGGCCGGGCAAGAGCTCTTTATTCAGATTTTGTGATTCGATCTGGTAGCTGCAGTTGAACACAATACGATCCTTGCCGTTGTGGTGGACTTTGTGGTGCGGCACGTACCATGATTCGGTCGTCTGATCGGCCTCTTTAATGTCAATTTTCTTTATGTGTCCCGCTGTGATTAGCTTGTTAATCTCAGCGCGGTACACCGTCTCTTGAGCGGGGTCTCTGGCTAGGCGCCGCTCTGTGTTCAATAGATACCGCTCCGTCGCTTCTTTTGGGGCGTGGAAGGTAGGCATACCCTCTCGCCTCAGGAGTGGAGTTGCGTATCTCATCACTCCGTTGACTTTGACTCTCTTTGTCCCCTGCTCGAGGAGGGCTATAGCGTAAATGTCTTCCTTGGAACGAATGTCTTTCTTTTCGTTCTTAAAGGGCATTGTCTCTAGTGTCCATAGCCTCTCGACATGCTGTAGGAGGGTGGTGTCTTCTTCTGTCACTCTGGAGTGGAGGCAGTTAGTGGCTGCTGTTCGGTTAAGAGACTTAGCGAGGGGGCCTTGTAATGTCCATCCTAGGCGGGTCTCGACTGCTGCAGGACAGCCTCTGGGCCCTGTGTGGACCCGGTCTATCGGGACGATGAGGTCTGCATGGTCGGAGCCTATCAGCAAGGTCGGGGTGGCACCGTCTATGAGCGGGATAGGTAGTTGACGCAGGTGCACATATTTATCCATCAGCTTGGCGATGGGGTAGGTGTACTGCGACAGGCCTATTTCTTGGCTGGTGAAAGCATTAGTAATCCTATACCGTCTCTCTGGCTGCCCGCTTGCTGCGATAGTGAAGGAGACATTCTCGCCCTTTATCGTCTTTAGATCTCTTCTTATTGTCCGAATCGTCATCTGGTTTTCGCTCCCCCGCAGCCCCAGCTGGGCCGCAGCGGACGCGAGGAGAAGGGTCTTCTCTGACCCGTCGTCAAGGACGGCGTAAGTGTCCATGACCTTGTCTTGGTAACTCAGTGTTACGCGGACCACCTTTAAGAGCACTCGGGCGCCCCCGCTGCTGGCGGGGTCAATGTACATAACACTTGCCTTTGTGCTGCTTGAGGGTGCAGGCTTTCTTCTGTTACTGTCGTGTAGGACGTCTAGGTGGGCTCCGTCACACCGACTACACCTCTTCTTTAAGCGGCAATCGGCTGCCATGTGACTGCGCGCACATCGGTAACAGCGTCGGTTGGACTTTATCCATTGACTCACCTCGTCGGCGGTCATCTTCTTGAACGTGTCACATTGTGACAACCAGTGTTCCTTTTCGCAGTACGGGCACACCATCTTCCACTTCTCTTTCATTGAGGGGGTACTGTGGTTCTTGCTGCTCGGTACTGATTCTGATTGGTGCATGACGGTCACCAATCTTCGGCCATCGTTTGCTCTCCTAGGTCCCTCTCTGGAGCTTGGGGTGCTCCGCATGAACGTATCCAACCGTAGGCTGTTGACTTCTCTCGCCAGGAAGTCGGCTAGGTCTAGGAGGGATGGCTCGGGACCGTTAGGATCACGGTGGTCTCTTTGCCGCCTGAAGCGCTCTTGTCGGGCGGGCGGAAGCTTCTCTAAAATCCTCTCGACATTAGAGTTTGCGTACAGTTCGTGCATACCCTTTTCTCTTTGCGCCCCCAGCATCCCTACCAGGGATTGTACCTTGATAGACAGGTCATCTAGTGAGCGATTGTCTGTGGCTGGGGGTAAAGTCGTGTCAGGTCCCTCCTGGTCCCTACCGTGAGCTTGGTCAGTTACGTTAGAACCCACTAGGGCCTCTATTGGCGGGGTAGCCTGGGCGATAGGGTCGGACATAATTTTACTATCTACTTTTTCCGCGTTTACCGTCTGTAGAAGGCTAGGTAGTATATTGGCAACGTAATCCTCTAAGTACTGAGGTGTCTGCCGTCTACGCTGCGGGCGATCTACTTTAGGAGAACCGTTTTGTGGAGTGTTCATCATAGGCCATGTCAATATTAATACCACTATATTAATATTACACTAGTTACCCTCCGGCTCGAAGGACCAATTTTAACTGAGGGGTACAATTCCCTGACTGTATTGATAAGTATGGTATCATTAAACCACTACCGCTTTATGTACTTTAATTACTGGCCATACAGTACACGATATATGAATATGATGAACACTTCCCACAATGAAATCGGTTCCACACAAAGGTATAATCAAGTATTTAATGGAGCAAAAGGTACATAATATACTTTCTATTATACTTTGAATGCACTTGTAAGGCAAAGGAATGTGCGTAGGCAAATCAACAATGAATGTCCATTCTCTGGTTACGCAGGAGGTAATTATACAACCTGACTCTTAGGGAATTATATCTATGGTACACTAGTAATATATATAGCGGGAGATACTGGAAGGGTCCCCCTGGTTGTAAGCCAGCAGGGGTAGAAGATCTGTCGGTAGTAGAGAGTCTGGTCAACGATGACTAAGGAGACTCCAGGTACAGGAGCCGGTGCAATAGCCTCTTGATCCACAGACGAATACAGCTGTTCTCCGTAGACTGTAGCTCCACAGAGAAGAAAGCTAGCCGGCCTCAGGCTCTCTGAGGCGCCGACTCGACTTGACTCCTAGCGGGGGTAAATCCAACACGTGCAGGCGTCGGCGATTCTCCGTTCCATAAATCACAGGACCAAAGCAAATATATTCCAGCCGCAAAGGGCTATGTAGTCGTCGGGTAGATTAATCCAGTGTACATGTCCACACGGTTCTCGTCTAGGTCTCCTCGGGTGAAAGCGCCATGAAAGCAGCCCAGCCTGGATAAGAACTCTAGCTAACACGAGGAAGCGTTGGGGATGCTGGTCACTGTAGAACTTTAGCCGCACGATACACTATACACAAATAGACTATTATTGACTTAATAGAAATATGTCGCACTCGACGGTATAGCGCCAAACTCTGACAATTCAGTTATTAATTCGCACGCGGTCTCAATGCTCTATTCTGGGGCCAAACAGGCCATACTTCACCGCACGTTGTATCGTGAGTGAGGCTTCAACTTATTGGGTAACATACTTCTGTATTCACCTGCGCCGTATTTATATGCACGGTGAACAAACTAGTGCCAATCTCATTTCTGTCGCGTATCCCTGGGCAAGGCCGGGCATGTCCAGACATGTCTTGACGGTGACTTTGAACCTGACTCCGGAGGCCGGTCCCTGGCGCCGGTGGACCGCTGTCCAATAGGATAATGAAATATTATGGTCTGTAGTAGGCTAAAGGGATATTCCGTGTATATGTACAAGGAATATACAAGGGATATCAAACGATATACAAATACTATGCAATATATATCAATAAATAAATATATATATTCGGTTTAATCTGATCCTTTGTAACAGTGTCAGTAGACTACTCTAAACTTTTAATTTAATTATTTTTGAAAGAATCTTCATGGTTTAATGCATATGTTGCAGGGACTATTATAATCATCATATTGGCATGACTGTATGCATCAAAGAGTTAAATCAAGCATTTGTAAGTGCTTTAGAGGAAATGTCAAAATATTGCGATATATATTGTATATCGTGATATAGCCAAAAAAATATTGCGATATCATTTAGATGCCATATCGCCCAGCCCTACTCTCCTCTCACTCAACAACTTGAGGAAGGTGTTCTAAAGGTGCTGTAAGTGGTATCTTTTTGTTAAAGTAATAGCTCTACATTCTGACAGTCATCACTGTTGTGTTTGGTCAGTAACATGGGTCTCCCAGTCCCTCCACTCTGCAGTAAACAGGAAATACATTTTCTGGTATCCTGTTCCAACTTTATCCAATCAGGAGAGAGAACTCCACACTGCAAAAATGGTCTGACGAAAATAAGAAATACAAACTAGTTTTAAAAGCAAATAGTGCTTCAAACAAGTAAAATAATCTGCCAGTGCGGTAAGCAAATTTGGCTTGGCAATGTTTCTTGAAATAAGTCATAAAATATCTATGGTTCTCTTTCCTGATTGGATAAGGTTTATTTTGTACTCTACTGCAGAGTGGAGGGACTGGGAAACTCATGTTACTGACCAAACACTCTATATCAGTGATGGCTGTCAGAATGTAGAGCTATTTAACACTTGTTTTGAAAGTAAAATAGCACTTTAACCCCCGGCTGCTCCTGTGCAGCTGCTCAGTGGCCAACGGTACGAGACTGGTTACTGGGTACAGCTCCCAGGTAGTAGTTTGCATAGGTATGTGACCATCCCCTCCCCTGCAACTGATCCCTCAGGATGTTACTTTAAATAAGAAGGTACTCTTCAGGTCAACCTGGTTAAACAAGGGTTAAATTAGGGTTAAATAAAGGTTAAATAAGCGTTAACTTATTCAAAGGACTACCATGTCAACATGATAATAATCATAACTACCCACATCATGCTCTATATACAGGGCCGCCTGGGAGAAATGCGAGGCCCTGTGCGAGATTTAAACACGAGCCCCCCCCCCCCAAAGGTAAAAAAAAAATATATATATATATATATATTTTTTCATACAGTCAACATATTCTTAAATAATAGCGCTGCCCGAGGCTGGGCATGATACAGTCAACATATAGCAAGAGAGAGAGCGAGAGAGAGCTCCCGTTCTACAGTCAATATACAGTGTACAGAGAGAGAGAGAGAGAGAGAGAGAGAGAGACACATTGGAAAGAAATTGAAATGCTATTTGGCCCTAAACAGAGAGTACACAGTGGCAGAATACCTGAGCACTGTGACTGAAGATCCTTGACTAGGTACAGACTCAGCGAGCACAGCCTAGCCATCGAGAAAGGCCGCCATAGGCAGACTGTGTGTGTTAGAAAGAAAGAGAGAGAGCATGTGTGTTTGTCGTGTGTGTGTGTTAGAGAGAGAGCATGTATGAGAGAGATAAGCAAAGATGAGCCCCTAAAAGGATATTCAACTTTTAATGGAAGAACAAAACAGAAGGAAAAGATAACTTCACAAAGGCAACATGAATATACATAGATCCAAAAGGACAAAGATCAACACTTAAATCCAAAGAGAAGAGGGTCTATACCAGAGAAAACAGCTAAACAGCATTCAGCTAAATAGGCTAGCCAGGTACTGACACCAGGCCACACACAGCTTTGGCCAACGGCCCAACGCTACCCAAGCTACACAAACGACCAAGACAATTCACACACAGCACATGTCGTATCTCCAAATGTTGTGAAGTAACATATGTTTTGCCTGGAAAAAAACATCGTTATTAACAAAACATTCGGGAGGAGAAGGAAGGAAGAGTGGGGTAATGTCATGACATCTTACCTGCACGAGGAACGCAGGGCGAAAGGCCGCAACACAGGTCTCCACGTTGACGAAAGGCCTCTCGCTGGCGGGACAAAAAGAAGCTATGGCCGGAGCCTTGTCATGGTGCAGGCCCGACTACATCTTCTGTCAAAGATGATGTCGTAGTCAGAGAGTGCCAGAACCCCCTGCTATTCTCACGGCTAATGGCAATGGTCGTAGCACAAGCTAACAGCTAACTCTAGGCTAACTGATAGCATCAAACTAACGTTCCCAGCCGAGCGCAGCCGGCAGCTAACGTCGTAGCTAAACAGCTAACTGGCTAACAGTTAGCTCAACCCGGCTATCGCTAACCATTAGCTAACGCAGAAGCAAGCTATGCGGCTACCACTGAAAAACTGTACAACATGAGAAAAGCAATACAGGTGCTGACACCAGGCCACACACCGTTAGCTACTAGTACTACAACAGCTAGTAGGCCAGTTTGGCTCCAGAGAGAGAGAGAGAGAGAGAGAGAGAGAGAGAGAGAGAGAGAGAGAGAGAGAGAGAGAGAGAGAGATATCCACAGCGGGAATAGAATAGAGTGCATTAAAAACTCACCAAACGTCCAAGAGGATGGAGACAACCGCGTGGAGTTGACGAAGTTCATCTGCCGAACGACCATCTTCTTCATCTTGGCATAACAATGCTGCACGCGCTGTCTCTAGGTTAGCTAACGCTAGTTAGCCTTTAGCTAAGCTAGCTACTAGCCGACATCATCATGGCTATATCCCGACTGAACCACACTTAATATTATAACGTAGCTAATGGCTAGCCTGACTGAACTGTCTAACATGCAACAACTTTCATCTTCAGTCCATCTGCCGAACGATGTCCTCTTCATCTTGGCTGGCATAACCTAGGCTCCAATGCTGCACGCGCGAAATAGTCAGACGCTAGTGATGGGTCGGTCATGAGCGACTCGTTCATAAGAGCCGATTCATTGCCGTGAGCGTGAGTCGAATCGCTCACGTCTGGCAATGAGTCGGTTCACGCCCCCCCCCCCCCCCCCCCCCCCCCCCCCCCGGCACGCACACAGACACACACAATGAACTCAACAGACGCTACCTTACCTGGCTGTAACCCCTCCCCTCATTGAAACCAATTCTGCTGCCTGCAGAGCCTCAGAGCCAGGAACGTGTCTAATGTGAAATATATAAGCATATAAGCAAAACTAGATTTTAGGTCTGTGATGAAAAAGGGCCTCGCGGGAAGGGGGGCCTCGCAAAAAAAAAATATATATAATAATAATAATAATAATAATAATAATAATAATAATAATAATAAATAAAAAAGATTTTATTTTTATTTTTATTTATTTTTTTTTGTGCAAGGCCCCCCTTCCCGCGAGGCCCTGTGCGACCGCACTGCTCGCACACACCCTGAGGCGGCCCTGTCTATATATGAGCTACTGTGCGGAGGTGTGGGGTAATACCTACAAAAGCACTCTACAGCCAATATGCACCATGCAAAAAAAAGCAATAAGAATAATCAACAATGTAGGATATTATGAACACACCAATAACTTATTTATAAAGCTACAAGCATTGAAATGTATGGACCTAGTGGATTACAAAACTGCCCTCATTGTATACAAAGCCAGATATAAACTAATCCCAGGCAACATTCAAAAATGGTTCAGAGACAGGGAAGGAGAATATAACTTAAGAGGGTGAGGGAATCTTACAACCAATGGTAAACACCACGCTGAAAAGCATGTGCATATCGGTGTGTGGAGTGAAGTTGTGGAATAATTTACCCGAATACATCAAACAGAGTAAACATGTGGCACAATTTAAAAAGCAGCTAAAAAATACACATTGGAAAAATACAGAAATGAGTATTGAGGATAAACAAAGTTATGTTATATTGTGTATGTAGTGCTGTACTATATGCACTGCTGTCAAGTGAATCAAGTCTTTTTTTCTTGTAATCTTTTAATATAAGTAAAAGTATATTCTATATTGTAATACACTAAATTATGTTATATCTAGTCAAATTAATGGAAGAACAAATATAAATGTAAGGGGGTAGGGATCAATAAGCTTAGCTTCCCTCTACTCCTTTTTTGGACATGTCTGCTAACCAAACACATTGCTCTTGACCTTTTGTTTATAATTCCTTATATATATATTTTTTTTTAATGTTTTTCTCTTAATGTTTTTTTTTATTTGTTGCTATGATTGTTTGGTTCGACGGAACAAGATATCGTGAGTTGTTTGGAGAAATATGGAGAATAACATAAAATAAACTTTTTCATTCATTCATTCATGCTATAGTCTACCCATATAACTATGATAGCATGTACAATAGGGCTGTATATACCGTGCATATACATTTATATATTTTTATTTACCGCATGTATATATATCCATATCTGTCTGAATATACCTGCATATAATCCTCCTATATACCTACTTATACACCTGCATATAACTCTAAATGACAGTATGTACAATAATGCTGTGTATACTGTATATATATATCTCTTTATTCTGACTGTATATGTATATATCCACCTGTCTGTACATACCTCCATATAATCCTTTTTTCATATCTGTAGATACTATATGTGTATATATCCCTTACCTACTCTTACTAGTTATGCTGCTGGCCAGTATGACTTATGTCTTTTTGACATATTAATACTACAACTCTATACATACATACATCTGATTAGCACTATTACTCAGCAGTACTAATGTATATATTGTATATCCAGTTGAATTACTTTTGCACTTTACTGTTACATTTGCACTCTGGTTGGATGCCAAAATTATACTGTACTCGTTCTGCATAATGACAATAAATATGCAATATATCTCTTCCAATCTACCAAAGTCAGCCCACGTCACTCCACCCCACTTCTCAGAGAGCTGCACTGGCTTCTCATTGCCGCACGAATCCGCTTCAAGGTCGTTGACCTGGCATTCCGTGCAACTAGGGGAACGGCTGCCTCCTACCTCCGGTCAATGGTCTCTAACTACACACCCTCAAGACCCCTACGCTCTGCATCTTCTGAGACCCACTCCTCTTTGGGCTCCTGCGGGGTCATTTAAACGAAGCAGGCTATTATCTGTCCTGGCTCCACAGTGGTGGAACGTAATTCCCACCACAGTCCGGACAGATGAAATCTGCCCAATTTTCCGCCCTTGACTAAAAACACACTTTTTCAATCAATATCTGATTATTTTACTGTCTTTTACTATGATGTACTATGCCACTATGTCTATACTACTATCTAATATGTACTATGCCTATACTACTACGTACTAGGGGTGTAACGATTCGACCTCACAACGATTCGATTCGATTTCGATTCTTTAGGCAACGATTCAATGCATCATGAAATCTCTTCATTTGACCACGATTCGATTCGATTAATTTTTTATTAATTTTCGATGAATTTTCTTATCAGTTAATTCCCCAAACAATTTTGAATACACAAATGTAGCTGGGGGAACTGATTCACTCAGCATGAATGGACTATAGGTCAATAAAAACAATATATATAATATTTTTTTATTATTTTTTTTATTTAGATTAATTTAGATTATAATCGATTCTAACATATTCAAATCGATGCATCGAATCGAACACATTAGAATCAATGCATTTCGATTAATCGATGCATCGTTACACCTCTACTACGTACTATGCTAATAGTCTATACTACTATGCACTCAGAGTGAAGTACTCAAGTTCGGCACTGCTAGACAAACAATATCACTTACCTTTAGCTGCCAGTGTAACGTTTGGGTCTTTTACTCTCTCCTAGGAGTAAAAGCTCCTAGTGCCACCCTGGAGTATTTCACCCTCTCTATTCTTCCAGGTTGTCCTGATTGCTGATTGACGCCTGCTTTGACTCTCTTTATAATGGCCTTGTGTTTATTCTCTCATTTGTCAGTTCTTCATCTAACGTTACCGTGAGTAGCTGTCTACGGAGAGTCGTGTCGCTCCAGGCCTGGAGGCTGCAGCTGCCGTGTTTTTGATTATTGTTTAATTATTATTTAGTTTGTTTTTCTTTTGTATAATACTAGTATCGCTCTTGATGTTTCAAAAATAAAAGGAAACACTGTTTTTGGTGAGAAGAGCAACTACCGTCTCCGCACCTTTCTTCTGTACTGCATTTGGGTTCAACACACCTACCTGAGTCGTAACAGCCAGAGGTGAACCCCTCTCCTGCTGACCCGTTTTTACACAATTTGTAAGTCGCTTTGGATAAAAGCGTCAGCTAAATGACTAAATGTAAATGTAAACGCAAATATATACAGTAGCCCAAAAGATCACAGCGAGCTTACACAAGCGTTAGGGAAATTCGAATTATTTGAAATTGTACGTGATAGAAGGTCTGCTTCTCACCATACAGACCTGGAATGGAGCTTTTAAGAGATTATTCAAGCCGTTCAATCTGAAACGTAACACTTTACAACTGTTTATCATAGCCTCACCGATTATGGATATGGGAGCCCCGACCCAGTTTAAACACCACTGTGGACTGTTGGTTGGGGAGACACCTTTTCCAAGAGCTCAGCCCCCCCCCCCCCCCCCCCCACCCTGTCCTCTCCATAACCCCAGCCATAACTCTGACAATGCTTTAAATATATCTATTACCCAGAGCACAACGTTAACCCAGGCATAGCTTTACACCAAGGGTTAACCCTGAGCCGTAAACTTAAACAGGTTCACTAGGTTAAATTATACGTCTCCGAAAATTACAGTCTTTATCCAGCTCTGATTTTACGAACTGCAGGATGACCACAGTGAGTAATACAACAACAGCACGGGCCATACTGCAGGGCTTGGAATGTACTGTAGCCCTGCGCTTCAGTGTCTGCTACATTTGAATGGCACATCCTGAGTATACAGTTTACTCGCTGGGTGTGGTTCCCGAATGAGGAGGGGGGTGTGTGTGGATGTCCTCCTATAGCCTATGACGTTTGGACTCCTCTCGGGATCCAAATAAACAACCTTGAGCCGGCATTTAATGTTGTCAGATGTGTGCGCTGCACGTAGCAATTTCGCCGTCGAGTTTTCTCAATTGCACTTCTCCCCGGCGTTGTTGCCGAATGTGAGAAAGCGCGGTGATATCAAAGCCCTGTGAGTCAGATGCAAGAACTCTGAGCTGGAGAACATGGCGCCGCCCAGCAGATGTGGACACAGGCTGTTATTTACGGCCCGTCTTAATGAGGCTCAGGGATGACGTTTACCAATCGATTTTACAGTCACTGCGGCAGGAATGGAGAAAAAAATGTGGCACGACTTTGAAATCCACGACGATATTACTGTTCATTTTCACCAATGTCCGCCCCACCCCCCCTTCTCCCCCATGCTGCATACATTATGTGTTCTATTTAGTCATGACATTGTGAAACAGGAGACATCTTTCTTTGTCATGCTTCAAGCCGAACTACGTACAGTAATTTAGCTTCCCATCATTTATCATGAATCATAAAAAGATAAGTATTTCCTGCTTGCAATCAGTTGCCTTTCCTTCGCTAGCGCTATTCTGACACTGCATACAGCCAGCGGACACTCTGTCTTGTGTTTGCTATAATCCAGATGGAGTTAAAAGGGAATAACCACCAAATTGCTATTTGGTTCGGCATCGGTGAACATTCACTGCACCGTCTGCCGCAGTCAGAATGGAAAGAGAAGAGTCGTCCATGTTCCCCTCATCTGCCCCCTCATCTGCCCCCTCATCTGCCCCCTAATCTGCCCCCTAATCTGTTACACCGCTTCATGTCAAATGAATTGGAAGACAGGAACAAGGTATTCTTTGAGTTCTCGGTGCATGCCTGGGATAAGTCCCAGTTGGATGGAAAAGTAGCGGAACTACGCCCAATTACAGAATGCATACGTGTTGTTCCTATGCTTTAAGGCAGTTCCAGAGTGAATGAGTGAATGCAAACATCTCTTTCTAAAATCCAAAATCTAGAGTGCCAAAAGTAGAATTTGTATAAAGTGTGAAGCTGCTCCATAGACAATGACCTGGGAAAGATATTAAGGATGACGCTGAGAACTCCCAGGGGAATGTTCTGAGTTTATATATATAGGTATAGGTATTGTGGCAGATATCGCCCCCCGTCTCATGGATATGTGAAGGACGGGAGATACTACTGCCACGGGAGGAGTGGAAGCAATTAGGTAGCTGATTAGGACTGATAGAACACACCTATGCACCATTAGATCACCCACATCCCGCACACACACCAGACACACATACCATAAAACACTAGGACAGATAGAGTATTGTTGAGAGGAGGTGAGGTTGGAGCTAAGTACGAAGAGAAAGAGATTGTTGTGTACGGAGTTTTGCAAGGTGAGAGGTAGTGAGAGGAGAAGTGAAGGCGAGAAGGTGTTCATTGTGTACTGGACCCTAGACTGGCTGAGAAACCCCCTTGTGTACTGACCCTGGACCGGAAGACTACTCTGAGTATTGAACAATCCTTTTGTTGTACGAGAGCCTGTTTTTGTGTTTAGGACATCGGACTGTATTACGACCATTCTATTTCACCCATCGGACTATATTCTGCCTTTAATCAATAATATTCGTATTGATTGATATTGCACTTGTGTGGAACATTTTATTTGTTTGTTTTTGAACCGTGACAAGTCTGAAAACCACCAGGCTCGTCACAGTATATATAGGGTACATTTTCTGTTTCAGAGCTGAGAACACTACTATAAAATAAATCTCAGTTGGGCATAAAAAAAACTAAACAAACATTCAGTGGGTTCACTAATTCAGTCTCCTATTCATTGTCAATGAAGCAGCTCCAGACTTTATACCCGATGACATCACACGTTTGATTCTTACTTCTTAGGTTTCTGGCTTTGGGAGAGACAGTAGCTCTTGTTTTCTCTACATTCCTAGGCCATGGAAAGAACATACTGGCATTCTAAATGTCGGTGGTGTTCCCCTTTAAGTCTTGTATGACTGTAGTGGATCGTGTATAGAAATACTCATTAGGTCATAAGTAAAACATGAATGAATTCTTAGACAAAGTGGTAGGCTACCTGTTCGTCGTTAGGTCTGCAACTCATCGCACATACACAAGGTGGTAGGCTACCTGTTTGTCGTTAGGTCTCAAACTCATCACACATACACAAGGTGGTAGACTACCTGTTCGTCGTTAGGTCTGCAACTCAGAGTCAGAGATTTTATTTGCCATGTATGGACGAATCCACATTGGAATACAGGTACAGAGCAACACTGTGTGTCTACAACTAATCCAATACAGGAGCAGAGTAGAAACAGTACTCATCACACATACACAAGGTGGTAGGCTACCTGTTCGTCATTAGGTCTGCAACTCATCACACACACATACACAAGGTGGTAGGCTACCTGTTCGTCGTTAGGTCTGCAACTCAGCACACATACACAAGGTGGTAGGCTACCTGTTCGTCATTAGGTCTGCAACTCATCACACACACATACACAAGGTGGTAGGCTACCTGTTCGTCGTTAGGTCTGCAACTCATCACACACACATACACAAGGTGGTAGGCTGGTGGAGAATTACAATTTCAAGTTCAAGTTCTTTATTTGTCAAATACACAACAATACAGGGGCATTGCATGTAATGAAATGTGTGTGTTTCGAGCAACAGTGCACAATTAACACTATGATCGCCGTGAACGAGTTTACACGTCATTCCTAGCCATGCTCATTCTGCCGAAGACGCCGTAACTCGTCTTTGATGTCAATATTTAAAAAATCTGTCATCGAAATCATATTTCCTTTCCGGAGCCCTGAGACACAGTGCAAAGCTCCACTCAACTCTCTAGCGGCTCAAGAGCGCCATCTGGTGGCCGATCGGCAGATCGCCAGCCGGAAATTAACCTTTGAACCGGTAGTGTTCATCCATATGTGGTCCGGGCACTCGCTATCGTTAGAGAGACTCCGTATTGACACAGTGAACATCGATCGGTGCAAATAACTCGAAAAAACAACATGATTTGGACGTATACAACCTGGAAATGGATCGGGCATTTCTCCATCCCATAATAGAAAAAATTCTGTTCCACGCTCATCTGCCAGCGGCGCGAGGAAGCCACGGTAAGATTCAGCGTTATTTTCTAACGTCTTCTATACTAACTGATCTGATGAACATATGATCCACTCTGGATGAATCATCTAACGCTGCCCACGGAATTATAAACGATCCCCCGCCCATCCGGTCATCATCAGATGATGCGTAGAAACTTCTAGAACCACGTCCAGTTGAAATTTTTTATCTCGCACAGATTCCTACCAAACTGTATTTGATCATCAATATAATGCATTTAGGGCTATAAATCACGTTCTGAAGAAAGCTGCAGAAAACGATAAAAACATACTTATACTTTAGACCATATTTTAGTATGAATATGTGAATGAAAAAGTGTAACGTTGCTACACCCTGAACAATACATATAGGACATTGAATGGGCCATAATAATAGCAATTTAGCAATAGAATTTAAAAAGTTATAGCCCTGCAAAGAAGGGGAACTTCTCCATAGACAAATAGAGCTGGCGAGGGATGGTAAATTATGAATTTAACCCATGGCGATTAAAGTGTTAAGAAACAACAATAAATACAAGAATGGTAACAATAAGTAGTAGTAGTAAGATAAAATCAAATGAGGTAAGATAAAATAGTAAATGATTTACATAAATTGTCTTACGTATAGTGTATGTGCAGGGACGTGCACAGGACTTTAGAGGGGCAGGTGCTCAAAGGCTGAAAAGGGCACTACACTTCTGTGTATATATTAACCGAGTGCGCGTAGCGCGCAAGTGCGATTTTTAAGGACCATTTTCGGGCAGGGGGCCCCCTTTTTATGCTTTTTGGGGGGTTTTGGTGATCAAATATTGAATATTGAACTATAATAATCAGTGCAGGAGCTCATTTATCCTTGAAAGACACTTTTATCACTGACTTAAAAGGCCCATACATCTCCATAAATGTTCAGGGGGGAGGGAATACGTGCTTACCCTACAGACCCCAAGAAGTGCTGTATATTCTGTATTGTTTAATATAAATGCATTTTTTATTCCAATCCCGATTTGTATTTGAGATTCCCAAATCCCATCGGACTTGACTTCTTCGTGTCCCTCAATGAGTGTAATACCAGCATTCAACAGCGGTTTCTATCATCATCATCACCACCCACGCTATGCATAAAATATATAGGTCCGCGGAGAGGCACGCTGAGGAGGCCGTGCAAACTGCAATGGAATATGGGGCATCTCTCTCTCTTTACCTAATATTTTGATTCTATCCTGACATTTTTCAGTTGGAAGGGCAGTCTATATGCGTAACGGTAAAAAAATATATATTTTTTTTTATATTTTTTTTCAAAAATGGCACTTTTTTGATGAGGCTCAAAAAGGCAGGTGCTCAGGCACCCCTTGGCCTCTATGTGTGCACGTGCCTGTGTATTTGCATGATAAGGTGCAGTGCAGGGTGCGTGTGTGTGTGTGAGTTCAATAACAATAAGTAGTAGTAGTAAGATAAAATAATATAAAATGAGGTAAGATAAAATAAAATAGTAAATTTTTACAGAAAGCATAAAAGTGTGCATATTAAGGTATAGTGCAGGGTGCGTGTGTCTTTGTGTGTGTGTTCAATAGTTTTTAAATAGTTGTCTATATTTAGGCAGAGCTAAATTTGATCTTTAAAACATGGAGAAACATGACACACAGTGCTGAGCTGCAAATTTGTCTCCAGATTCCCAGCTTTCAGATGATGCCACTACTTCTACTGTTAAATTGCTACCCCCCTAAAGATCCCCTGCCCCCCCCCCCCCCCAAAGATCCCCTGTCCACAAAAAAATACAAAGATTGGTCCATGTGGGCCTCAGAGGGTTAGCACAGACCTTAATTGCATTTCAATGAAATAGTCTATAATCCATTCGATTTAGTTTAAGTAAATATGCTCAAATAAAAAAAAAATGCATTAAACTAAAGTATACGTACGATCTGTGTGACTTGTTGCTGTTGAAATCCTCTGGCTGGTAGCGTTTCTAAACTCTTGGTAACCTTTTGAAACGACTCGTCACTTTGACAAATGAGCCAAAATGTTGAATTCAAACCCTTCAATCAGGCAGTGTTTTCCTAATCTATCATGAAGTGTTCCATTCTCCCCTCGTTCAAACGGCCGACTTTCGAAGTGCCTTTCGAAGGATTTTTTTTTTTTATCCACTTTTTCTCCCATTTTCTATATTTTTCTCCCATCCCAATTTCGTATCATCCAATTCAACCCTCCCCTGTCACGGACGCTGTTTCTTGCCTCCCACAAGCCGGCTGCAATGTGGACTAAGTCATACATAGCACAAGTCCCCTCCGGTACTTGAGGTAACAGCAGTCGCATCTTTTCACCTGCGCAGCTCGATCTCTCAGTGGCGAGGAGTAACGCGTGGGAGGCTCATGCTGCCCCCGACACTTCCTGATTCTACTGCGCAGGCGCACCAACCGACCTGTAGGAGTCGCTGTCCACAACGCCCGATCCCCACCCATCAGTTTCCCACCCCCTAATACGGCCAATGTGTGTTAGTACGGACGACCAGCTAAACTGAAAGCAAATGTGGAGCGCTGGGCTCGAACTGACGAGCCCAGCGTTTCCAGCATTTCGTGGCGAGCGCCTTGCCCACTACGCCACGTAGCCGCCCTCTTTCGAAGGAATTTTATAGACTTCCCAATGTGTTATTGGCAGGCCCCCGAGTTAATGGATCGAGCGCCGCGATTGGTTTGTTGTTTGTTTTTCCGGCGTCGTCTTGTTTCCACTTATCTACAACCGTGACCTTCAAACCCTCTTAGTCAGCCCCCGCTCCCCCCGCCCCCTGCCTCCCCGTGGGCTCTGCTGCCAATCACCTCCTCGGATGACAGAATAGCACTGACAACCCAAGCTAGGGCTTGTGGAGGTATCGTCCTGGAAGACTGTGGGGTGAATTCACAAAGGGATTGCACAGCTTTTTCTGACGCTATGCCGGCGCAAATAGCTCTGAAACAGTTTGCTATTCACAAAGGAAGCGCAACGGGTGAAATGAGGTGGTAACTTCATCCCATCAGCATTGCGTCCGGTGCTATTTGCGCATATTTAAATTTGTTAATATGGGCGGAACATCTTCACCTTTCTATGCAAATGACCCCCGTCCAAAAACACTCCCAATTCACAAAGGCCGGCACAAATTGCACTGCGTAGTTAAAGCCACGCTCTTTACGTCTTCAGAGATCTGTAACTAAGCGCATGTATAAAGGGGCATTGTAATGCCGGGCGTGCCCGTGAAAGAATATTTCGAAGGAGAATATCACTTTTTGATTTAAACGAGACCGAAATCATTCGGAGATACAGGTTGCCAGCTCAAGCAATTCACCTCTCTCTCCCTGCGCACTTTTACCTGTGATCCCTGCGGTGACGGGACGCTATCAGGAGGAGAAAAACAGAGACCAGCGAACGGAGAGAGAATGAAAGAAACTATTGTTTCCGCGATAATGCGATCGTCTTTTTAGGAGGAGAAGGAAACATGGAAAGAGCGGAGGAGGAGGAGGAGGGGGAAAAAAGCCTTGTGTTTTTTGTTTCGCACCAGCTAGGAGAGCAGGGAGACCAACCTGAGCGGGAGAGGACACACTGAGCAATGGCTCTGCTCCCACATGACAACTCGGAGGCCCCGCACCGCGCTCGGGCGGTCACCAATTAATCAAGAGCCACTGTTGATCAGACAAGCAGCTCTCAACGCAAGGTGGCTCCCCCGGGGGCCCGGCTGTCAGTCGGGGAGGACCGGGAGCAGCGGCAGGCCCTAATGGGGCCCTTCATTGTTGTCCCTGTTCTGTGATGTCATTGCCTCCCAGCTGCTGCAGCTGAGAGGCCTGACATGAGCCCTCCCCGTGCGAGAGACCTAACTCACTGGTGCTTTGTGTGGTTTTCCACGAAAGCCTTCTGCCCCGCGAATAACAGCGATCAATTCAAAGTGCTCGCTCGTTTGTTGTGTTGTTGTGTGCTTCTGTCATAGCGCATATAAGGCTATTGTTACCGTCGCACAGTGGGGGCCAGCGTTCGAGCCCCCGATCGCGGACCCTGGGAAGAGTAGTTGTTGCCTTGGCAACAACCGATGGGGATCTGAATAAACAATAAACAATAAACGATTCACGGTTCCCCTCCATATGGACTAGAAAGCTCTTGATAGAAATGTTTCTCATTTAATCACGTTGAGGGAGAGGGGTTCAAATGGTTGCTCTGCTTTTATGCCTCTGGAAGCATTGTGTTTTGGGGTTGTCTGTCCGTCCGTACGTCCCATTCTTGTGACCACGATATCTCTGGAACACCTTCTTCAAATGTCTTAAAATTTGTCACAAACGACAAAATGAATGCTATTCTTTATTACTATTCAGTGTCAACAGACTCATAACACGTATACTGCAGCCAGCCACCTGGAGGCGATATATTTTGGTGTCACTTTTGGGGAGCTGGTTTTGACGCTATTATGCAGTGCCCTGATTGGTGGAAAACGCTTGCAGGAAGAAAAACCTTTTGCATAGTTTTTCAGGCAAGATCTCAAAGATCTTAAAGCAGAAAGTTGATGTGGCTTCCAGCTTCAGTGAAGAATGGGCTGATAAGCATGCATTCATCACGCCAACTCTCAGTAAACCTGTATACAATACAAGGTATGCAGCTTTCAAAGAGTCATAACCCTGAGCAGTCAGAGGTCGCCGAAAAAACGCCACCTTGAAAGCTAGATATTCCCATGTCAGCAGAATACATTAGCTGTGAGTTTTTCTCGTGTGAAGATACGGCACATTCCATTCATAAAAGACAGGAATTAGGGATGCCACGATCAATCTGCCGCCAATCATTATCAATAAATATATATATAAGATCGGGGGAATTCCGATAATGTTTTCTCGTCGCCGATTGCGAAAACTGATGATGCGGGGAAAAACGTGAGCCAATTCTCAGTGGAGATGGTGTCATTGATGGCTAACTAACCTGAACCATGTTGGCAGTGTGGTACTATTACAACGTGTCTGAGACAGATGTAACACATGGAAGATGTTAGATGTAAACAGACCTTTACTACTGCTGTACCAGCTGCTGTAATCGGTACCGGTACACGAGGAGGCAGCCTGTCGCATCTTTTCACCGCAACAGCTCGAACTCTCAGTGGCGAGGAGTAACGCGTGGGAGGCTCACACTGCCCCCGATACTTCCTGTTTCCATCGTACCGGCGTCACCCAACCGACCTGTAGGAGTCGCTGTCCACAACGTCCAATCCCCACCCACCGGCTTTCCAACCCTCTAATACTGCCAATTGTGTTAGTATGACGGCCGACCAAGCCGGTAGCAACGCCGAGAGCTGGGCTCGATACCAGCATCTCCTGCGTTAGTGGCGAGCGCCTTGCCCACTGCGCCACTCAGTCGCCTTTATTCTATTCTATTCTATTCTATTCTATTCTATTCTATTCTATTCTATTCTACAAACAAGGTACATGTAGATTAAATTAGTTTAGCTGGGAGGAGTGCTCTCATCCCGGTCAGTTAGGAGACACTGAGTTGGAGCAGGGGATCCAGCTCTCTTGTGGATAGAGACGGTGGGGGTTGTGTGTGTGTGGGGGGGGGGGGGGGGCATTGTATCTCTAGGTGTGAGCTATTGTTAGGACAGACAAAGGGATTCCTCCACACCTACTCACAACAAACAGCGCTGTCCGTGGTTCTAAAACAACAGAACACTATCCATTGTCCTGAAACAACAGCTGAGCGGCACTTATCTCTGACAATAAGGTTGTTGTTTTAGCTATTTTTCTATAGAGACATAAAGTTTAATCAGAGGGAGCAAGAAATACAATTAACCCTTTCATTACCACACTACAGAAGGTTAACCATTCACTAGCATAAATCGTGTGGCAGTGAAAGGGTTAACCTTCTGTATTGTCATAGTGAAAGGGTTAACCATTTGGTAATGTGGGAGTGAAAGGGTTAAGCCCTGGTGGCGCCGTCCGTCCTGAATACCGGAACGCACCCCCCCTCTGAATGCATTAATAATATGCAGGCCGGATGGGAAGCTTTGGTGGGCTACCAGTTGATGATCACTGGTCTAGGTTAACCACGGCCCCTATGCATAGAATGGTCAAATAAAATGGTAAATGGTGCATTTATATAGCAGCTTTTATCCAAAGCGCTTTGCAATTTTTTCCTCACATTTGACCCATTCACTCACACATTCACACCCCGACGGCGGAGGCAAACCATGCAAGGTGCCAACCTGCTCATCAGGAGCAATTAAGGGTTAAGTGTCTTTGCTCAAGGACACTTCAACACGCTGCCCAGGAGGAACGGTGCCCCCAATAAGCCACACCCCCTTTCATATCGCATGAACCGGTTGTAGAGACTTATGGGAGGTGTCAATGAACTCAGTACTACAGACTACTACTTCTACTGGTTTAGGTTAACCATGCCCCCATGCATAAGCCCCGCCCATATACATAAGCCACACCCCCTTTCATATCGCATGGACCGGTTGTAGAGACTTATGGGAGGTGTCAATGAACTCAGTACAGACTACTACCTTCATTGATCTAGGTTAACCATGCCCCCATGATTAGGCCTCGCCCCTACACATAATCCCTGCCCGGGAAAGATCCACTTTCATTGGTCTATGTTCTCCCCCCACCTGCTACTCCTAAACACCCACCGGCTACCGGCTGGCATAACAACCGCGAAGTGTTCATGTCGCCCTATTATCTCCAGTTAGATCCGTCATTATCTCATTAGCGTTTCACTCGTCACGCTGATTGAAACCATTGCCCTTCCTGCTGCCCTCGGTTCAATTGTCTGGTTCCTGCCGCGGATTCAAGGGAAATATTACGCACATGTTAAGCGGTTTACAGTACGGCCGTGTTTTATTATACATCTGATGTGTCTTGTGTGTGTGTGTACGGCACGGTACCCTGGGCCCGTTATATAACCCCAGATGCTCGCCTGGCGCCCCCGCTCATCTGTAACATGTTCATGGGTCCAGCCGGCATGCAGACCGAAGCACGCCGGCGGGCCTTGATCCCCCCCCCCCCCCCCCCTCCCTGCACCCCCCCCCCCCCCCCACCCTCTTGGGCCTCTACAGAAGGGTTTAGCTGCTCTGAACTAGCCTGGTCTGGACATATCCAGCTGGATCTCCTCCCAGCCTGATGGGGAATGGAACGCCGGTGCTCGGCTAATCCACTGCATCTATGTAACACTCTACTACGTCCCCGAGGGATGATGCGTGTCACTCCCGTGGGGCCTCAGGGGAGCTGCGAGGCGTAAGCGGATGCTACATGCACACACACACAAACACAACAGGTACACTCTGCGAAGCCCCCCCCCCCCCCCTCCCCGAGCCCTGAGGAATGCCAGTGGCTGCCAGCTTCAGTCAGACAGCCTCCTGCATTCTGACTCCCAGTAATTCACTCCAAAGGCAGAGGAGCCCATATACTGTCTGCCAGGCGCTAACCTGTTGAAGTGTTCCTCTCTGATGTACAGTAGGGGCAGGGTCATATCGAGGCTTGGCGAATCGTTCTCTCCGAGGGCTTTGATTATAAGACTTAGGAGCAGGTTCTAATCGGGGGATTTTGGCAAATTGCTTTCTGACAGCTTTGATTATAAGAAGTTTTGTGAGTCGAGTTATTATTATTATATTTTGGCTGGTTTTTGTTTACATGAAAGCACCTGTCGACAGGTAAACTGAGAATGAGTAATGTTTGATACCAGCCAATGTGAGTTCAATCTAACGGTGCAGACTACAACATGTATAATAACATAATATTGTGTTATTATTATCCAGTGTGCAGTGTGCGTGTGTGTGTGTGTGTGCCTGTGCAGTCAGTGTCTGTGTGTGTGTGTGCGTGTGCATGCGTCAGTGTCTGTGGTGTGTGTGTATTATTGGCGCAGATCTGTGCACATATAAAGAACAGTGAACTATATCCCGCTGGCTCTCTCTGCCAGTTGTTGTTGTCGTGCGTCTCAGTGAGAGGAGGTTGGCCTGGCTCTCTTGTTTGGGATAATTGTACCCTGCCGTGGTCTGTGGTCCCCTTCTCCTTCTCCTTCTCCTGTGGCCGAGGCTGCGCTGCTCCACATTTAGTTGCAGTGTCCCCTCCGTCCCATCCTGTCCCGTCCCTATCCTGTCCGCACACCCCCGGTCTCAGCAGGGGGTTTGGGACAGCGAGCAAGACCAGAGGCCAGACAGTAGTCTCCCTGAGGTCTCAGTAGCGTTCCGAGCTCTTTGTTTTAGATTTGTGTCGTGGACTATACTGTAAAGCTGCACGGTTGGGTTACAGAAATCTTTTTCGGGGGGATGTATGCAACCGAGAGCGTTTAAGAAGTCTCAGAGCTGCAGTCGTGTTGTTTTGTTTGTTGGTGGTGTGCTACTTCACGCGCATTAAAGGGCCCTGTGTTTATGTTATGGCATAGGGGTGATAATCTTGGCTCTGGGTCTCAGACGCTGTGTGAACGACAGACAGAAGTCTGTTTTCTCAGTGTGACTCAGTCAGCGTGGTTATCATGATAAATGGTAATGATGTCATCCGCTCATCTCGGCGTCATGGTATTAAATTCCACTATATTCTAGTGATATCTCATGGCCTATATTACTACCTACTATTTACTATGTACTATGCTACTATGTTCTATGTACTATGCTAGTATGTGTTATGTACTATACCTATACTACTACTACTATTTACTATGTACTATGCCTATACTACTGCCTACTATTTACTATGCTATTATGTCTCACTCAAGTTAACACTCAAGTTAGCAAGGCTAGACGTACAATACCACTGACCCTTAGCTGCCAGAGTGCATCCCTCTGCTGACGTGTTTGTAAGTCGCTTTGTATAAAGCGTCAGCTGCTAAATGACTAAATGTAATGTCCTCTATAGTTGTATTCCACTTACTCTTTCGTCACAGAGAGCCGATCCTCATCTGCTTTATCTGGTCACCGAGGAATTAAAAGCCACCACGGCATCGACCCTCCGGTGAGCTGCGAGCCGCCTGGAGGTCGACTCAGCCTCCCCTGATCCCTGTCTCTGCTCAGCTCTCTCTCTGCTCCCCTGATCCTGTCTCTGCTCAGCTCTCTCTCCGCTCCCCTGATCCCTGTCTCTGCTCAGCTCTCTCTCCGCTCCCTGATCCCTGGCTCTGCTCATCTCTCCTCCCCCCTGATCCCGGTCTCTGCTCAGCTCTCTCTCCGCTCCCCTGATCCCTGTCTCTGCTCTCTCTCTCTCCCGCTCCCTGATCCTGTCTCTGCTCAGCTCTCTCTCCGCTCCCTGATCCCTGTCTCTGCTCAGCTCTCTCTGCTCCCCACCTCCACCTCTTCCTTGGCCAATACCGACAGACAGTTCTTTCACATCTGAATCGATGGCGGTTTTCAATTAATACTTAGAGGAAAAAAGACAAAGTAAAAAAATAAAAAAGT
>NC_140182.1:81797567-81802220 GCF_963971535.1 Notolepis coatsorum | reverse complement strand
AGCATGGATTACAAAACACATATTAATGTCATAGTATATACAAAAATGTTCATCATAAATAGAACATAAAATATTACGGCATAAACATGTCAGGTGACTGTCACTCACTGTCCCTCAGTTTGTGGCAGGCAGCAACATAGGCTGCTGCTAGCTCACAGCTTGTTGAGTCCTCCCCTAGTAGGACTGGTAGTTTTCCTGTATCTGGTAGTGCAAGAAAACCTTTTTTTATTAGTTCAAATTGCAACTCAGTGCAACTCAGTTTCAGGCTCACTGAGGATGCAATGGCAGCATAGCCTTTGCTCTGCAGGGAGCCAGGTTTTCATGTGCCTCCCCTTTTCAACAGCGAGGCTGTGCTCACTCAGTCTGTATTTTGTCAAGGTTCTTTTTAGTTGTTGATCAGTCACCATGCTCAAGTAATCTGCTATGGTGTACTGTCGATTTAGAGCACTCTCTCTCTCTCTCTCTCTCTCTCTCTCTCTCTCTCTCTCTCTCTCTCTCTGTGTCTCTCTCTGTATATATTTGTCTCTCTGTCTGTCTCTGCCTCTCTCTCTGTCTATGTTTCTCTCTCTCTCTGTGTGTCTCTCTCACTGTCTCTCTCTCTATGTGTCTCTGTCTCTTGCTCTCTCTGTCTCTTCTTTTTTCTAACTCTTTTTCTTATTCTCTCTCTCTCGCTCTCTCTCTTCCCTCTCTCTCTCTCTCTCTCTTTTCTCTCTCTCGCTCTCTCACTCTCAAGCACACACCCTCCCTGCAGGTCTGTATTTCTGTCTCTCCGTTTAGCCGTGAATGAGAGATTTTTATCACCCTGAGGGCTTGGATTCTTTGGTTATCTAATGAAAGCAGCCATGTAGCTCACATACATACCTTATTTATGGTCTGATGAATTAGATTGGGAGAGACGTTTTCCTCTGACCTACTGCAATATTAACATATTTGGAACATATATCAACTAATTCGTCATCATGTGACCTACTTTTCTCTTTCCTTCATCCTAAGCAAACCTGTCTGATTCACTCATTGAGCTTCATTGACAACATGATATTGAATTAATGAGTTCATCAAAGCTCAGCAACATTTCCATCCAAGTTCTATATGGAATAGACACTACGTATGACAGTGGGCGAAACCTCTGTCAACCTTTTTAGTAGGGATGCACCGATTCTCATACTGGTACTGGTATCGGATGTCTGTGGCTAAAACAGGGTATCTGATATCGGTCTGATACCAGGCTAAAACAGGGTATCTGATATCGGTCTGATACCAGGCTAAAACAGGGTATCTGATATCGGTCTGATACCAGGCTAAAACAGGGTAGCTGATATCTGTAAAACGGGGTGTGGGTATAGGAACATTTCCCCAATACTGAAATCCAACACCATGAAGAATACGCGTATAAGATGTTCTTTAACATAATTGCACTCCGGTGCACCTGGGTCAGCATGGTTTACATGTCTGTGGACACGGAGGCACCTGCCTGTGGCTGAGTCTTGCCTTCTAGAGTGTGACTAATGGGGGAGCAGATGTTCAGACGGGGCTGCTGCTGCAGGACAAACAGAGAGCTGCCATTACTGCTCACCTGCTGGAGCTATTATCACCCCGGCCGGAGGAGGTGGTCTGTGTCTGTGTGTCTGTGTGTGTGTCTTTATACACATGCATAAGTGTGTTTGTGTGTGTGTCTGTGTGTGTGTCTTTATACACATGCATAAGTGTGTTTGTGTGTGTCTCTGTGTGTGTGTCTTTATACACATGCATAAGTGTGTTTGTGTGTGTCTCTGTGTGTGTGTCTTTATACACATGCATAAGTGTGTTTGTGTGTGTGTGTGTGTGTGTGTGTGTGTGTGTGTGTGTGTGTGTGTGTGTGTGTGTGTGTGTGTGTGTGTGTGTGTGTGTGTGTGTGAGAGTATGTGTGAGTATGTGTGTGTGTGTGTGTGTGTGTTTGTGTGTTTGTGTGTGTGTGTGTGCATGTGTCACATAAGTGTGTTCATGTGTGTGTGCGTGTGTGTGTGTGTGTGTGCATGTGCCTTTATACACATACATAAGCGTGCTTGTGTGTGTTTGTCTTTATACACATGCACAAGTGTGTTTGTGTGTGTGTGTGTATGTGTGTGTGTGTGTGTGTGTGTGTGTGTGTGTGTGTGTGTGTGTGTGTGTGTGTGTGTGTGTGTGTGTGTGTGTGTGTGTGTGTGTGTGTGTGTGTGTGTGTGTGTGTGTGTGTGTGTGTGTGTGTGTGTGTGTGTGTGTGTGTGTGTGTGTGTGTGTGTGTGTGTGTGTGTGTGTGTGTGTGTGTGTGTGTGTGTGTGTGTGTGTGTGTGTGTGCATGTGTATACCTACAGTATATCCATGGGGAGGAACTTTAGTGTGAGATATATATAATTATTCCTAGATAGATAGATAGATAGATAGATAGATAGATAGATAGATAGATAGATAGATAGATAGATAGAGAGAGAGAGAGAGAGAGAGAGAGAGAGAGAGAGAGAGAGAGAGAGAGAGAGAGAGAGAGAGAGAGAGAGAGAGAGAGAGAGAGAGAGAGAGAGAGAGAGAGAGAGAGAGAGAGAGAGAGAGAGAGAGAGAGAGACTTTGACTTTTGATGTTCTTTATTAAAACATATCAACTAAAAACAGTCAGTAGAGACACAAAAAATCTCACGGCATCTTCATAAAAACAACACACACACCCACACACTCACCCGCACATACACACACACACACACACACACACACACACACACACACACACACACACACACACACACACACACACACACACACACACACACACACACACACACACACACACACACACACACAAACACCCCAACAAACCCCAACAACTTCCTTCAGCACATAAAAACCACTTGACCTTCAAATGCATATGTTCAGCCCCTCCTCCCCCATGTTGGACCTGTCAAGGCAACACAATATGAACTTTGGAGTCATCTCTATTGATCAAGAGAAGGCGTTTGACAGGGTGGACCATGGGTATCTGTATAATGTTCTTGCCGGGTTTGGGTTTGGGGAGAGTTTTATGTCAATTGTAAAAATGTTATACAATGGGGCCTCCTGTCTGATAAAAGTGGGTGGGGGCCTGAGCAGGCCAGTCCAGGTGGGGAGGGGGATCCGCCAGGGCTGCCCACTGTCAGGTCAGCTCTACACTTTGGCCATTGAGCCTTTTCTGTGTTTGTTGAGGAAGAGGTTGAAGGGTGTGGGTTCACCCGAGTTGGGGATCGACAGGCCAATATGTCTGTCTGCCTACGCGGATGACTTGACCATCTTTGTCAGGGATGGGGAGGATGTAAGAGCCATAGAGAATAGCCTCGAGGTGTATGCGAGAGCAGCTTCAGCGAGGGTGAACTGGGGTAAGAGTGAGGCACTGCAGTGTGGGGCATGGAGGGGCCTGACATTACCACAGTTACCGGGGGGGCTACAGTGGGGTGTGAATGGGCTTAATCTTTTAGGGGTATATCTGGGATCAGAGGAGTGGGTCAGTAAAAATTGGGAGGGAGTAGCACAGTCAATGGTGGCTAGGTTGTCAAGGTGGAAGTGGCTGCTAGCGCAGATATCCTATAGAGGGAGGGTGCTCATAGTGAATAACCTGGTGGCTTCATCCCTGTGGCATCGGCTGGCTGTTCTTAACCCCCCCAGAGGCTTCCTGGCAGACATCCAGAGGAAGCTGGTGGACTTTTTCTGGTCCGGACATATTTGCCGGTTCAGGAAGGAGGACAAGGCCTTATCGACCTAGAGAGCAGGATGAATGCTTTCAGGCTCCAGGCAGCACAGAAGCTGCAATACAGTACAGGAATATGCTGGAGGGGGCCAGCGGGTGCACTGCTGCGGAAGGCTGGTGGTTTAGGGCTGGACCTGCAGTTGTTCCTGATGGAACTGGAGGAGTTGAACACTGTGGGGGTCTCGGATTTCTACCTGTCGGTGCTGAGGGCTTGGCGGCTGCTGAGAAAGACTCGGGTGGAGAATGAGGCACAAGGACCGTGGGTATGGGAGGAGCCTCTTTTCTATAACACTTTGTTCCCCCTAGAGGCGGTGCGTTCTGTCACCCTGAGACAGCGGCTCATGAGAGGGGGCATCAGAAAACGTTCACATTTACTGTCGCCAGAGAGAGGGGAGTGGAAGACCCCTCAGGAGCTTTCGCTTCAGACTGGAATAACATCTCTGAGACTGCTGGAAGGGTTTATCAGGGAAGTACGGGAGGTTCTGCCGGACTATGTCAGAGACCGCACAGTGATGCCACAGGGAGGGCAGGTGCTGGAGTTTCCTGCATTGCAAGTATCGACAGAGAATGGGGTCTGGCAGGAGGGGGGAGGGTTACTGTCCTTTTCCACCCCCAGCTTGGGGCAGTTTAGCCTGGCATGTGGCAAGGATCTGTACATAACATGCATGAAGGTCAGAGACATCAGGTCCCTGCAGGACGTCAGGCAGCATCAGTGGCAGGGGGTGCTGGGTGATGGCAGCACTGCTAGCTTTAGGTGGAGGGTATTTTACAAACAGCCACTGCCTAAGAGGTCAGGGGACCTACAGTGGAGGATAGCGCATGGGGTGTTGGCAACGAATCGGTTCCTGGCTCGGGTGGATCCAGGGGTGGGTGATGGGTGCCCCTTTTGCGGAGTATCTGAGACTGTAACCCATGTTTTCCTAAAGTGTC